>NC_069503.1:220593264-220783264 GCF_027579735.1 Bombina bombina | reverse complement strand
TGCTGCAACACAAGCGGACAGCTCCATCTACTGGCTATTTTAATAAATGCACTGCTTCTCAATGCTTTTCAATAGCAGTCACATGACTGGGAAAAAAGGTTGTTATTCTGAAACGGTGTAAATTGAACCGTTGTAAAACGAGGGCCACCTGTATATAGCCCCTCCCTTCCCCTCCACCCTCAGTCATTCGGCCGAAGGTATAGGAAGAGAAAAGGAAAGGCTAAAAGGTGCAGAGGTGACTGAAGTTTACAAAAAATATAAAGAAAAACTGTCTTAACAGGGTGGGCCATGGACTCGTCATATCGTAAAAGAAATTAATTTATCAGGTAAGCATAAATTTACTTTTCTTTTACAAAGATATGACGAGTCCACGGATTTCATCCTTACTTGTGGGAAACCAATACCAAAGCAATAGGACACGGATGAAAGGGAGGGACAAGACAGGAACCTAAACAGAAGGCACCACTGCTTGAAGAACCTTTCTCCCACAAATAGCCTCAGAAGAAGCAAAAGTATCAAATTTGTAAAATTTATAAAAAGTATGAAGGGACGACCAAGTCGCAGCCTTACAAATCTGTTCAACAAATGCATTGTTTTGTGCAAGCCACAGCCCTAGTAGAATGAGCCGTAATTCTTTCAGGAGGCTGCTGTCCAGCAGTCTCATATGCCAGGCGGATGATACTTCTCAGCCAAAAAGAAAGAGAGGTAGCCGTAGCTTTCTGACCCCTATGCTTTCCAGAATAAACAATGAATAATGAAGTAGATTGACGGAAATCCTTAGTTGCCTGTAAGTAAAACTTTAAGGCGCGGACCACATCCAAATTATGCAACATACGCTCCTTCTTAGAAGGGTGAGGACATAAGGAAGGAACAACAATTTCCTGATTAATATTCTTATTTGAAACAACCTTAGGCAGGAAACCAGGTTTGGTACGTAATACCACCTTATAAGAATGAAAAATGAGATAAGCGGAGTCACACTGTAGCGCTGAAAGAAACTCTTCGAGCAGAAGAAATAGCAATTAAAAACAGAACTTTCCAGGATAACAATTTTATATCCATGGAATGCATGGGTTCAAACGGAACCCCTTGAAGAACTCGAAGAACTAAATTCAAACTCCAGGGAGGAGTAATGGGTCTAAATACAGGCTTAATTCTAGATAGAGCCTGACAAAAAGACTGAACATCTGGTAAATTTGCCAAACGTTTCTGAAACAGAATTGACAAAGCTGAAATTTGTCCCTTTAAGGAACTCGCTGATAACCCTTTCTCCAATCCTTCTTGGAGAAAAGACAGAATCCTAGGAATCCTAACATTACTCCATGAGTAACCCTTGGATTCACACCGATAGATTTTTCTAGTGACAGGCTTTCTAGCCTGTATCAAAGTATTGATGACCGAATCAGAGAATCCTCGCTTCGATAAAATCAAGCGTTCAATCTCCACACAGTCAGCTGCAGAGAAATTAGATTTGGATGTTGGAAAGGACCTCGAATGAGAAGGTCCTGTCTCAATGGAAGTTTCCACGGTGGCAGAGAGGACATGTCCACTAGATCCGCATACCAAGTCCTGCGTGGCCACGCAGGCGCTATCCGGATCATTGAAGCTCTCTCCTGTTTGATTCGAGCAATCACGCGTGGGAGGAGAGGAAACGGCGGAAACACATAAGCTAGGCTGAACAACCAAGGCACTGCCAAGGCATCTATCAGTTCGGCCTGAGGATCCCTTGACCGGGATCCGTATCTTGGAAGCTTGGCATTCTGTCGAGATGCCATCAAATCCAATTCCGGTCTGCCCCATCTGAGAATCAATGAGGCAAAAACCTCCGGGTGAAGTTCCCACTCCCCCGGATGAAAAGTCTGTTGACTTAGAAAATCTGCTTCCCAGTTCTCTACTCCTGGGATGTAGATCGCTGACAGATGACAAGAGTGGGCCTCCACCCAACTGATTATCTTGATGTTGTCCGACTGGAATCTGATGAATTTGGCCGAAGCCAACTGAGGCCATGCCTGAAGCGCATTGAATATTGCTCTCAGTTCCAGAATATTGATTGGAAGTAGAGACTCCACTTGAGTCCAAACAACCTGAGCCTTCAAGGAGTTCCAAACTGCACCCCAGCCCAGAAGGCTGGCATCTGTTGTCACTATCACCCACGAGGGTCTGCGGATACAAGTCCCTTGGGATAGATGATCCGGCGACAACCACCAAAGAAGAGAGTTTCTGGTCTCTTGATCCAGATTTATCTGAGGCGATAAATCCGCATAATCCCCATTCCACTGTCCGTGCATGCACAGTTACAGTGGTCTGAGATGAAAGCGAGCAAACGGAACGATGTGCATTGCCGCTACCATTAATCCAATTACCTCCATACACTGAGCCACTGATGGCCGAGGAATGGACTGAAGTGCTCGGCAAGTATTTAGAATCTTTGATTTTCTGACCTCCGTCAAAAATATTTTCATGGCTACCGAGTCTATCAGAGTTCCCAAGAAAGGAACCCTTGTCTGTGGGACAAGTGAACTCTTCTCTATGTTCACTTTCCAACCGTGAGTTCTCAGAAAAGACAGCACTGTGTCTGTGTGAGATTTTGTCAGATGATATGTTGATGCCTGGATCAGAATATCGTCCAGATAAGGCGCCACTGCAATGCCTTGCGGTCTTAGAACCGCCAAAAGAGACCCTAGAAACTTTGTGAAGATTCTGGGTGCTGTGGCCAACCCGAAGGGAAGAGCCACGAACTGATAATGTTTGTCCAAGAAGGCAAACCTTAGAAACAGATGATGATCCTTGTGGATAGGAATATGAAGGTAAGCATCCTTCAAGTCCACGGTAGTCATATATTGACCCTCATGGATCATTGGTAAAATTGTTCGTATTGTCTCCATCTTGAATGATGGAACTCTGAGAAATTTGTTTAGACACTTGAGGTCTAAGATGGGTCTGAACGTTCCCTCTTTTTTGGGAACCACAAATAGGTTTGAGTAAAACCCCTGTCCCTGTTCCAATTTTGGAACTGGACAAATTACCCCCATAGTAAAAAGGTCTTTTACACAGCGTAAGAACGCCTCTTTTTATCTGGTTTGCAGATAACTTTGAAAGTTGAAATCTCCCTCTTGGGAGAAAATCTTTGAATTCCAATTGATAACCGTGGGTCACTATTTCCAGTGCCCAGGGGTCCTGAACATCTCTTGCCCAAGCCTGGGCAAAGAAAGAGTCTGCCCCACTTTTAAACAATTTTCCAATTTACTTCTATTATAAAATTTTCTTCATTCTTTTGTTATCCATTGCTGAAGGGACAGCATTGCACTACTGACAGGAAGCTGAAAAGATCTATTTAGCCAATTGCAAGAGACAAATGTGTGCAGGCACCAATTAGCAGCAGCTCCCACTAGTGTAGGATATGTGCGCATTTATTTTTTAACAAGGGATACTAAAAGAACAAAGCACATTTGAAAATAGAAGTTAATTTTAAAAAGTGTCTTAAAATGACAAGCTCTATCTGAATCATGCAAGTTTAATTTTGACTTTCCTATCCCTTTAAGTCTACAAAGCTGATGACCCAAGTATGTGTCCTCAAGAACCACCTTCTTCAGCTTTACAATAGGAACATCTAATTCTGCTGCAAGAAAATGACAAAAAGCTTCGACACTGATGCACACTATTTACACATAATAACTATGTGCAACTGCTGGAGCACTCTGGTCCCTGAAAACGTTTTTCCGAGAAGTTTTGCTTTTTACTATTGTTATTTTTTTGTGTGGTTTTTTTTTGTTTTTTGTTTTTTTTAACAGTAGTGAAAATTCAAGTTGGCAAGTCTAAAAACATAATTTATGTAAGAACTTACCTGATAAATTCATTTCTTTCATATTAGCAAGAGTCCATGAGCTAGTGACGTATGGGATATACATTCCTACCAGGAGGGGCAAAGTTTCCCAAACCTCAAAATGCCTATAAATACACCCCTCACCACACCCACAAATCAGTTTAACGAATAACCAAGAAGTGGGGTGATAAGAAAAAAGTGCGAAGCATAAATATAAGGAATTGGAATAATTGTGCTTTATACAAAAAAATCATAACCACCACAAAAAAGGGTGGGCCTCATGGACTCTTGCTAATATGAAAGAAATGAATTTATCAGGTAAGTTCTTACATAAATTATGTTTTCTTTCATGTAATTAGCAAGAGTCCATGAGCTAGTGACGTATGGGATAATGACTACCCAAGATGTGGATCTTCCACGCAAGAGTCACTAGAGAGGGAGGGATAAAATAAAGACAGCCAATTCCGATGAAAAAAAAATCCACACCCAAAAATAAAGTTTAAATCTTATAAAGAAAAAAACTGAAAAATATAAGCAGAAGATTCAAACTGAAACAGCTGCCTGAAGTACTTTTCTACCAAAAACAGCTTCAGAAGAAGAAAACACATCAAAATGGTAGAATTTAGTAAAAGTATGCAAAGAAGACCAAGTTGCTGCTTTGCAAATCTGATCAACCGAAGCTTCATTCCTAAACGCCCAGGAAGTAGAAACTGACCTAGTAGAATTAGCTGTAATCCTTTGAGGCAGAGTTTTACCCGACTCGACATAAGCATGATGAATTAAAGATTTCAACCAAGATGCCAAAGAAATGGCAGAGGCCTTCTGACCTTTCCTAGAACCGGAAAAGATAACAAATAGACTAAAAGTCTTTCTGAAATTCTTAGTAGCTTCAACATAATATTTCAAAGCTCTAACTACATCCAAAGAATGCAATGATCTCTCCTTAGAATTCTTAGGATTAGGACATAATGAAGGAACCACAATTTCTCTACTAATGTTGTTAGAATTCACAACCTTAGGTACAAATTTAAAAGAAGTTTGCAACACCGCCTTATCCTGGTGAAAAATCAGAAAAGGAGACTCACAAGAAAGAGCAGATAATTCAAAAACTCTTCTGGCAGAAGAGATGGCCAAAAGGAACAAAACTTTCCAAGAAAGTAATTTAATGTCCAATGAATGCATAGGTTCAAACGGAGGAGCTTGAAGAGCCCCCAGAACCAAATTCAAACTCCAAGGAGGAGAAATTGACTTAATGACAGGTTTTATACGAACCAAAGCTTGTACAAAACAATGAATATCAGGAAGATTAGCAATCTTTCTGTGAAAAAGAACAGAAAGAGCAGAGATTTGTCCTTTCAAGGAACTTGCAGACAAACCTTTATCCAAACCATCCTGAAGAAACTGTAAAATTCTCGGAATTCTAAAAGAATGCCAGGAAAAATGATGAGAAAGACACCAAGAAATATAAGTCTTCCAGACTCTATAATATATCTCCCTATATACGGATTTACGAGCCTGTAACATAGTATTAATCACAGAGTCAGAGAAACCTCTTTGACTAAGAATCAAGCGTTCAATCTCCACACCATTAAATTTAAGGATTTGAGATCCTGATGGAAAAAAGGACCTTGCGACAGAAGGTCTGGTCTTAACGGAAGAGTCCACAGTTGGCAAGAGGCCATCCGGACAAGATCCGCATACTAAAACATGTGAGGCCATGCTGGAGCTACCAGCAGAACAAACGAGCATTCCTTCAGAATCTTGGAGATTACTCTTGGAAGAAGAACTAGAGGCGGAAAGATATAGGCAGGATGATACTTCCAAGGAAGTGACAATGCATCCAGTGCTTCCGCTTGAGGATCCCTGGATCTGGACAGATACCTGGGAAGTTTCTTGTTTAGATGAGAGGCCATCAGATCTATTTCTGGAAGTCCCCACATTTGAACAATCTGAAGAAATACCTCTGGGTGAAGAGACCATTCGCCCGGATGTAACGTTTGGCGACTGAGATAATCCGCTTCCCAATTGTCTATACCTGGGATATGAACCGCAGAAACTAGACAGGAGCTGGATTCCCCCCATACCAGAATTCGAGATACTTCTTTCATAGCCAGAGGACTGTGAGTCCCTCCTTGATGATTGATGTCTGCCACAGTTGTGACATTGTCTGTCTGAAAACAAATGAACGATTCTCTCTTTAGAAGAGGCCATGACTGAAGAGCTCTGAAAATTGCACGGAGTTCCAAAATATTGATCGGTAATCTCACCTCCGGAGATTCCCAAACCCCTTGTGCTGTCAGAGACCCCCACACAGCTCCCCAACCTGTAAGACTTGCATCTGTTGAAATTACAGTCCAGGTCAGAAGAACAAAAGAAGCCCCCTGAACTAAACGATGGTGATCTGTCCACCACGTCAGAGAGTGTTGTACAATCGGTTTTTAAAGATATTAATTGAGATATCTTTGTGTAATCCCTGCACCACTGGTTCAGCATACAGAGCTGAAGAGGTCGCATGTGAAAACGAGCAAAGGGGATCGCGTCCGATGCAGCAGTCATAAGACCTAGAATTTCCATGCATAAGGCAACCAAAGGGAATGATTGTGACTGAAGGTTTCGACAAGCTGATATCAATTTTAGATGTCTCTTGTCTGTCAAAGACAGAGTCATGGACACTGAATCTATCTGGAAACCTAAAAAGGTTACCCTTGTCTGAGGAATCAATGAACTTTTTGGTAAATTGATCTTCCAACCATGATCTTAAGTCGATTCGTATGAGATTCTGCTAAATGTGAAGACTGAGCAAGTACCAAGATATCGTCCAAATAAGGAAATACCACAATACCCTGTTCTCTGATTACAGACAGAAGGGCACCGAGAACCTTTGTAAAAATTCTTGGAACTGTTGCTAGGCCAAACGGTAGAGCCACAAACTGGTAATGCTTGTCTAGGAAAGAGAATCTCAGAAACTGATAGTGATCTGGATGAATCGGAATATGCAGATATGCATCCTGTAAATCTATTGTAGACATATAATGCCCTTGCTGAACAAAAGGCAGGATAGTCCTTACAGTTACCATTTTGAATGTTGGTATCCTTACATAACGATTCAATATTTTTAGATCCAGAACTGGTCTGAAGGAATTCTCCTTCTTTGGTACAATGAAGAGATTTGAATAAAACCCCAGCCCCTGTTCCAGAACTGGAACTGGCATAATTACTCCAGCCAACTCTAGATCTGAAACACAATTCAGAAATGCTTGAGCCTTCGCTGGGTTTACTGGGACACGGGAAAGAAAAAATCTCTTTGCAGGAGGCCTTATCTTGAAGCCAATTCTGTACCCTTCTGAAACAATGTTCTGAATCCAAAGATTGTGAACGGAATTGATCCAAATTTCTTTGAAAAAACGTAATCTGCCCCCTACCAGCTGAGCTGGAATGATGGACGCACCTTCATGTGGACTTAGGAGCTGGCTTTGGTTTTCTAAAAGGCTTGGATTTATTCCAGACTGGAGATGGTTTCCAAACTGATACCGCTCCTGAGGATGAAGGATCAGGCTTTTGTTCCTTGTTGTGACGAAAGGAACGAAAACGATTATTAGACCTAAATTTACCTTTAGATTTTTTATCCTGTGGTAAAAAAGTTCCTTTCCCTCCAGTAACAGTTGAGATAATAGAATCCAACTGAGAACCAAATAATTTATTACCCTGGAAAGAAAGGGAAAGCAGAGTAGACTTAGAAGACATATCAGCATTCCAAGTTTTAAGCCATAAAGCTCTTCTAGCTAAAATAGCTAGAGACATATACCTGACATCAACTCTAATGATATCAAAGATGGCATCACAAATAAAATTATTAGCATGTTGAAGAAGATTAATAATGCTATGAGAATTATGATCTGTTACTTGTTGCGCTAAAGCTTCTAACCAAAAAGTTGAAGCTGCAGCAACATCCGCTAAAGATATAGCAGGTCTAAGAAGATTACCTGAACACAAGTAAGCTTTTCTTAGAAAGGATTCAATTTTCCTATCTAAAGGATCCTTAAAGGAAGTACCATCTGCCGTAGGAATAGTAGTACGCTTAGCAAGAGTAGAGACAGCCCCATCAACCTTAGGGATTTTGTCCCAAAACTCTAATCTGTCAGATGGCACAGGATATAATTGCTTAAAACGTTTAGAAGGAGTAAATGAATTACCCAAATGATTCCATTCCCTGGAAATTACTTCAGAAATAGCATCAGGGACAGGAAAAACTTCTGGAATAACTACAGGAGATTTAAAAACCTTATCTAAACGTTTAGATTTAGTATCAAGAGGACTAGAATCCTCTATTTCTAATGCAATTAGGACTTCTTTAAGTAAAGAACGAATAAATTCCATTTTAAATAAATATGAAGATTTATCAGCATCAACCTCTGAGACAGAATCCTCTGAACCAGAAGAACCATTATTAGAATCAGAATGATGATGTTCATTTAAAAATTCATCTGAAAAATGAGAAGTTTTAAAAGACTTTTTACGTTTACTAGAAGGAGGAATAACAGACATAGCCTTCTTAATGGATTCAGAAACAAAATCTCTTATGTTATCAGGAACACTCTGAGCATTAGATGTTGACGGAACAGCAACAGGTAATGTTACAGTACTAAAGGAAATATATTATCTGCATTAACAAGTTTGTCATGACAATCAGTACAAACAACAGCTGGAGGAACAGATACCATAAGTTTATAGCAGATACACTTAGCTTTGGTAGATCCAGCACCAGGCAGCGATTTTCCAGAAGTATCTTCTGACTCAGTGTTAACGTGGGACATCTTGCAATATGTAATAGAAAAAACAACATATAAAGCAAAATTGATCAAATTCCTTAAATGACAGTTTCAGGAATGGGAAAAAATGCCAGTAAACAAGCTTCTAGCAACCAGAAGCAATAAATAATGAGACTTAAATAATGTGGAGACAATAGTGATGCCCATATTTTTTTAGCGTCAAAAAAGACGCCCACATTATTTGGTGCCTAAATGCTTTTGGCGCCAAAAATGACGCCACATCCAGAACGCCGACACTTTTGGCGCAAAAAACGTCAAAAATGACGCAACTTCCGGCGACACGTATGACGCCGGAAACAGAAATTTTTTTTGCGCCAAAAAAGTCAGCGCCAAGAATGACGCAATAAAATGAAGCATTTTCAGCCCCCGCGAGCCTAACAGCCCACAGGGAAAAAAGTCAAATTTTAAGGTAAGAAAAAATTAATTTATTCATATGCATTATCCCAAATATGAAACTGACTGTCTAAAATAAGGAACGTTGAACATCTTGAGTCAAGGCAAATAAATGTTTGAATACATATATTTAGAACTTTATAAAAAAGTGCCCAACCATAGCTTAGAGTGTCACAGAAAATAAGACTTACTTACCCCAGGACACTCATCTACAAGTTGTAGAAAGCCAAACCAGTACTGAAACGAAAATCAGTAGAGGTAATGGTATATATAAGAGTATATCGTCGATCTGAAAAGGGAGGTAAGAGATGAATCTCTACGACCGATAACAGAGAACCTATGAAATAGACCCCGTAGAAGGAGATCATTGAATTCAAATAGGCAATACTCTCCTCACATCCCTCTGACATTCACTGCACGCTGAGAGGAAAACCGGGCTCCAACCTGCTGCGGAGCGCATATCAACGTAGAATCTAGCACAAACTTACTTCACCACCTCCATAGGAGGCAAAGTTTGTAAAACTGATTTGTGGGTGTGGTGAGGGGTGTATTTAAAGGCATTTTGAGGTTTGGGAAACTTTGCCCCTCCTGGTAGGAATGTATATCCCATACATCACTAGATCATGGACTCTTGCTAATTACATGAAAGAAAAACAATGTAAGGATAGCAACAAACAATAGCATAGTTAGATGAATGTTAGTGCCCCTTTTTTCCTTCTTCTTTTGCAGGGACCCTCAACTTCTTCAAGTTGTTCAAAACCCAAAGTATAAACATAACAAAAAAATTGTCATAAAGAGAGAAAAATAAATAAGACATAACATAACAAACTGTTATTGCCAAAATGTGTTGAGTAAGAAGATTACCAGGACATAAACGATCATGTGACTTCTATTAGTGTCTCTTAAAGGGATATGAAACCCAAAATTTTTCTTTAATGATTCAGATAGAGCAGGACATTTTAAGCAACTTTTTAATTTACTCCTATTAACAATTTTTCTTCGTTCTCCTGATTTGCTTTGTTCAAGAGACACTAATAGAAGTCACATGATAGTTTATGTCCTGGTAATCTTCTTACTCAACACATTGTTCAATGAGCAGCAATGCACTTCCGGTTGCTGATTGAACACATGCGTGAGCCAATGACAATCGGTATATATATGCATCCACCAATCAGCAACTAGAACCTAGATTATTTGCTGCTCATGAACTTTCCTAGATAAACATTTCAGCAAAGGTTAACAAGAGAAGAAAGCAAATTAAATAATAGAAGTAAATTGGAAAGTTGTTTAAAATTGTATTCTCTATCAGAATCATGAAATAAAAATTTTGGGTTGCATGTCCCTTTAACATTTATTTGCTTAAGTAGAAGCGTATTTATGGAATTACATTGTATTGTTTTTTTTTTATTTCCTCAGTATGTAAAATTGTCTAAGAAAGAAAAACCCTACCGCTATGAAAAGTGACTGACTGACACTAATAATTTGTGGGTGTATTATCTCACCAGCTCATGATATTATATTTTTTGTAACATTGTGGATTCCTGTTTTTATTTGCTTCTGTATTTTTTTCCCTATATGTTACTTATTATTCCTGTTACATTTACACTAGTCAGAAATCATATTGAAAAAGAGGTAAGATGACACACAATGGGACACAAAACCTTAAAATGGAAAAAACTAAGTGCAAACAAACCAAGAAAACTAATTCTATATTAGCATTCATGCAGCAACAAAAGAAGACATCTAGCAAACATTAAGGTTTCAAATTATCTACATCAGTTTGTAGAACATGAAAAAACATAATTTATGTAAGAACTTACCTGATAAATTCATTTCTTTCATATTAGCAAGAGTCCATGAGCTAGTGACGTATGGGATATACATTCCTACCAGGAGGGGCAAAGTTTCCCAAACCTCAAAATGCCTATAAATACATCCCTCACCACACCCACAATTCAGTTTAACGAATAGCCAAGAAGTGGGGTGATAAAAAAGTGCAAAAGCATATAAAATAAGGAATTGGAATAATTGTGCTTTATACAAAAATCATAACCACCACAAAAAAAGGGCGGGCCTCATGGACTCTTGCTAATATGAAAGAAAGGAATTTATCAGGTAAGTTCTTACATAAATTATGTTTTCTTTCATGTAATTAGCAAGAGTCCATGAGCTAGTGACGTATGGGATAATGATTACCCAAGATGTGGATCTTTCCACACAAGAGTCACTAGAGAGGGAGGGATAAAATAAAGACAGCCAATTCCTGCTGAAAATAATCCACACCCAAAATAAAAGTTTAATGAAAAACATAAGCAGAAGATTCAAACTGAAACCGCTGCCTGAAGTACTATTCTACCAAAAACTGCTTCAGAAGAAGAAAATACATCAAAATGGTAGAATTTAGTAAAAGTATGCAAAGAGGACCAAGTTGCTGCTTTGCAAATCAGATCAACCGAAGCTTCATTCCTAAACGCCCAGGAAGTAGAAACTGACCTAGTAGAATGAGCTGTAATCCTCTGAGGCGGAGTTTTACCCGGCTCAACATAGGCAAGATGAATTAAAGATTTCAACCAAGATGCCAAAGAAATTGCAGAAGCTTTCTGGCCTTTTCTAGAACCGGAAAAGATAACAAATAGACTAGAAGTCTTACGGAAAGACTTAGTAGCTTCAACATAATATTTCAAAGCTCTAACAACATCCAAAGAATGCAACGATTTCTCCTTAGAATTCTTAGGATTAGGACATAATGAAGGAACCACAATTTCTCTACTAATGTTGTTAGAATTCACAACTTTAGGTAAAAAATCAAAAGAAGTTCGCAACACCGCCTTATCCTGATGAAAAATCAGAAAAGGAGACTCACAAGAAAGAGCAGATAATTCAGAAACTCTTCTGGCAGAAGAGATTGCCAAAAGGAACAAAACTTTCCAAGAAAGTAATTTAATGTCCAATGAATGCATAGGTTCAAACGGAGGAGCTTGAAGAGCCCCCAGAACCAAATTCAAACTCCAAGGAGGAGAAATTGACTTAATGACAGGTTTTATACGAACCAAAGCTTGTACAAAACAATGAATATCAGGAATAATAGCAATCTTTCTGTGAAAAAGAACAGAAAGAGCAGAGATTTGACCTTTCAAGGAACTTGCGGACAAACCCTTATCTAAACCATCCTGAAGAAACTGTAAAATTCTCGGTATTCTAAAAGAATGCCAAGAAAAATGATGAGAAAGACACCAAGAAATATAAGTCTTCCAGACTCTCTAATATATCTCTCTAGATACAGATTTACGCGCCTGTAACATAGTATTAATCACAGAGTCAGAGAAACCTCTTTGACCAAGAATCAAGCGTTCAATCTCCATACCTTTAAATTTAAGGATTTCAGATCCTGATGGAAAAAAGGACCTTGCGACAGAAGGTCTGGTCTTAACGGAAGAGTCCATGGTTGGCAAGAGGCCATCCGGACCAGATCCGCATACCAAAACCTGTGAGGCCATGCCGGAGCTACCAGCAGAACAAACGAGCATTCCTTCAGAATCTTGGAGATTACTCTTGGAAGAAGAACTAGAGGCGGAAAGATATAGGCAGGATGATACTTCCAAGGAAGTGATAATGCATCCACTGCCTCCGCCTGAGGATCCCGGGATCTGGACAGATACCTGGGAAGTTTCTTGTTTAGATGAGACGCCATCAGATCTATTTCTGGAAGTTCCCATATTTGAACAATCTGAAGAAATACCTCTGGGTGAAGAGACCATTCGCCCGGATGCAACGTTTGGCGACTGAGATAATCCGCTTCCCAATTGTCTATACCTGGGATATGAACCTCAGAGATTAGACAGGAGCTGGATTCCGCCCAAACCAGAATTCAAGATACTTCTTTCATAGCCAGAGGACTGTGAGTCCCTCCTTGATGATTGATGTATGCCACAGTTGTGACATTGTCTGTCTGAAAACAAATGAACGATTCTCTCTTCAGAAGAGGCCAAAACTGAAGAGCTCTGAAAATTGCACGAAGTTCCAAAATATTGATCGGTAATCTCACCTCCTGAGATTCCCAAACTCCTTGTGCCGTCAGAGATCCCCACACAGCTCCCCAACCCGTGAGACTTGCATCTGTTGAAATTACAGTCCAGGTCGGAAGCACAAAAGAAGCCCCCTGAATTAAACGATGGTGATCTGTCCACCACGTTAGAGAGTGTCGTACAATCGGTTTTAAAGATATTATTTGAGATATCTTTGTGTAATCCTTGCACCATTGATTCAGCATACAGAGCTGAAGAGGTCGCATGTGAAAACGAGCAAAGGGGATCGCGTCCGATGCAGCAGTCATAAGACCTAGAATTTCCATGCATAAGGCTACCGAAGGGAATGATTGTGACTGAAGGTTTCGACAAGCTGAAATCAATTTTAGATGTCTCTTGTCTGTTAAAGAGTCATGGACACTGAATCTATCTGGAAACCCAGAAAAGTCACTCTTGTCTGAGGAATCAATGAACTTTTTGGTAAATTGATCCTCCAACCATGATCTTGAAGAAACAACACAAGTCGATTCGTATGAGATTCTGCTAAATGTAAAGACTGAGCAAGTACCAAGATATCGTCCAAATAAGGAAATACCACAATACCCTGTTCTCTGATTACAGACAGAAGGGCACCGAGAACCTTTGTAAAAATTCTTGGAGCTGTAGCTAGGCCAAACGGCAGAGCCACAAACTGGTAATGCTTGTCCAGAAAAGAGAATCTCAGGAACTGATAATGATCTGGATGAATCGGAATCTGCAGATATGCATCCTGTAAATCTATTGTGGACATATAATGCCCTTGCTGAACAAAAGGCAAGATAGTCCTTACAGTTACCATTTTGAACGTAGGTATCCTTACATAACGATTCAATATTTTTAGATCCAGAACTGGTCTGAAGGAATTCTCCTTCTTTGGTACAATGAAGAGATTTGAATAAAACCCCATCCCCTGTTCCGGAACTGGAACTGGCATAATTACTCCAGCCAATTCTAGATCTGAAACACAATTCAGAAATGCTTGAGCTTTCACTGGATTTACTGGGACACGGGAAAGAAAAAATCTCTTTGCAGGAGGTCTCATCTTGAAACCAATTCTGTACCCTTCTGAAACAATGTTCTGAATCCAAAGATTGTGAACAGAATTGAACCAAATTTCTTTGAAAAAACGTAACCTGCCCCCTACCAGCTGAGCTGGAATGAGGGCCGCACCTTCATGTGGACTTAGAAGCAGGCTTTGCCTTTCTAGAAGGCTTGGATTTATTCCAGACTGGAGATGGTTTCCAAACTGAAACTGCTCCTGAAGATGAAGGATCAGGCTTTTGTTCTTTGTTGAAACGAAAGGAACGAAAACGATTATTAGCCCTGTTTTTACCCTTAGATTTTTTATCCTGTGGTAAAAAAGTTCCTTTCCCACCAGTAACAGTTGAGATAATAGAATCCAACTGAGAACCAAATAATTTGTTACCCTGGAAAGAAATGGAAAGTAGAGTTGATTTAGAAGCCATATCAGCATTCCAAGTCTTAAGCCATAAAGCTCTTCTAGCTAAAATAGCTAGAGACATAAACCTGACATCAACTCTAATAATATCAAAAATGGCATCACAGATAAAATTATTAGCATGCTGAAGAAGAATAATAATATTATGAGAATCATGATCTGTTACTTGTTGCGCTAAAGTTTCCAACCAAAAAGTTGAAGCTGCAGCAACATCAGCCAATGATATAGCAGGTCTAAGAAGATTACCTGAACACAGATAAGCTTTTCTTAGAAAGGATTCAATTTTCCTATCTAAAGGATCCTTAAACGAAGTACCATCTGACGTAGGAATAGTAGTACGTTTAGCAAGGGTAGAAATAGCCCCATCAACTCTAGGGATTTTTTCCCAAAATTCTAATCTGTCAGACGGCACAGGATATAATTGCTTAAAACGTTTAGAAGGAGTAAATGAATTACCCAATTTATCCCATTCTTTGGAAATTACTTCAGAAATAGCATTAGGAACAGGAAAAACTTCTGGAATAACCACAGGAGATTTAAATACCTTATCTAAACGTTTAGAATTAGTATCAAGAGGACCAGAATCCTCTATTTCTAAAGCAATTAGTACTTCTTTAAGTAAAGAACGAATAAATTCCATTTTAAATAAATATGAAGATTTATCAGCATCAATCTCTGAGACAGAATCCTCTGAACCAGAAGAATCATCAGAATCAGAATGATGATGTTCATTTAAAAATTCATCTGTAGGGAGAGAAGTTTTAAAAGATTTTTTATGTTTACTAGAAGGAGAAATAACAGACATAGCCTTCTTGATGGATTCAGAAACAAAATCTCTTATGTTATCAGGAACATTCTGCACCTTAGATGTTGAAGGAACTGCAACAGGCAATGGTACTTTACTAAAGGAAATATTATCTGCATTAACAAGTTTGTCATGACAATTAATACAAACAACAGCCGGAGGAATAGCTACCAAAAGTTTACAGCAGATACACTTAGCTTTGGTAGGTCCAGCACTAGACAGCGATTTTCCTGAAGTATCTTCTGACTCAGATGCAACGTGAGACATCTTGCAATATGTAAGAGAAAAAACAACATATAAAGCAAAATTGATCAAATTCCTTAAATGACAGTTTCAGGAATGGGAAAAAATGCCAAAGAACAAGCTTCTAGCAACCAGAAGCAATGAAAAATGAGACTTAAATAATGTGGAGACAAAAGCGACGCCCATATTTTTTAGCGCCAAATAAGACGCCCACATTATTTGGCGCCTAAATGCTTTTGGCGCCAAAAATGACGCCACTTCCGGAACGCCGACATCTTTGGCGCAAAATAACGTCAAAAAATGACGCAACTTCCGGCGACACGTATGACGCCGGAAACGGAAAAGATTTTTTGCGCCAAAAAAGTCCGCGCCAAGAATGACGCAATAAAATGAAGCATTTTCAGCCCCCGCGAGCCTAACAGCCCACAGGGAAAAAAGAGTCAAATTGAAGGTAAGAAAAAATGATTAATTGAAATGCATTATCCCAAATATGAAACTGACTGTCTGAAAATAAGGAATGTTGAACATTCTGAGTCAAGGCAAATAAATGTTTGAATACATATATTTAGAACTTTATAAACAAAGTGCCCAACCATAGCTTAGAGTGTCACAGAAAATAAGATTTACTTACCCCAGGACACTCATCTACATGTTTGTAGAAAGCCAAACCAGTACTGAAACGAGAATCAGCAGAGGTAATGGTATATATAAGAGTATATCGTCGATCTGAAAAGGGAGGTAAGAGATGAATCTCTACGACCGATAACAGAGAACCTATGAAATAGACCCCGTAGAAGGAGATCACTGCATTCAAATAGGCAATACTCTCCTCACATCCCTCTGACATTCACTGCACGCTGAGAAGAAAACCGGGCTCCAACTTGCTGCGGAGCGCATATCAACGTAGAATCTAGCACAAACTTACTTCACCACCTCCATAGGAGGCAAAGTTTGTAAAACTGAATTGTGGGTGTGGTGAGGGGTGTATTTATAGGCATTTTGAGGTTTGGGAAACTTTGCCCCTCCTGGTAGGAATGTATATCCCATACGTCACTAGCTCATGGACTCTTGCTAATTACATGAAAGAAAAGGGAACTGCGCTTAGAGTAGAACAATTTTAGAACTATGATTATTCCCAAATTCATGTTACTTTTTGTCAAAATGTTATCAGCTCATAGTGTTTTGCATAAAGTACCTTCCTCAAGAGAAATGTTCAAATATCTTGAGGAAGGCAGCCATGAACATCAAGCTGTGCTTGACCAGGGAAGGCCATGACAAAGTCTAGATTCTTGCTTGCATGGTTACGGGAAGGAACGACAATCACAATATTGTCTTGTACCTAGATGATGTACTTGGATGACTTATTTCCTAGTTTTTGAAAGAAGTGTCACCAGGACTTTTGTAAATGTTCTTGGCACACCACAAAGCCCAAAAGCTAGGCAAACAAAATGGAAATTGCTCTCTCTCTATGACCAATCTAAGAAAGTGCTGATGAGTAGTTGGAAATGAAGATGTGAGAAAATGATTTTCTACTGAGAATTCTGGAACACTATTAGATAAACTTTTTTGATAACATCTAAGCCTTAGATAGACAGATGTACAAGGCAGAGAGAGTGTATATCCAATGTAAATCAATTTATAAATAAGTATAAACCGCAAGTCACAAGTTAGGAAATATACTATCCTTTTGTGCACACAGTGGAGGGGGTAGACCAGGAAAATAGCAAAAAACATCCTGTTCTGTAGAAACAAAGGGTTCCTCAGCATCCCTATAGAAAAAGGGCATGTTATTGTTGCGTGTACTTCTAGGGAGAGACATGAAATAGTGATATTTAGAAGGCAAATTAGTATCCAGATTTCAGCACTTGCTTTTGGAATACAAAAAAGCTCAAATGCGATATATATATATATATAGGGGAAATGACGGAGGGGACGCAACTGCTAAGAGCTAATAAGTAGTGACCCACCAGTTCTTGGACAAATACCGGTATGGCCTCAATATGACTTAAATGTGGTGCAGACCCTTAAAATAAATTATATGGGTTTTAAGACAGAGAAAGAACCTGAACCTAGTATATCAGGATGAAAGACAGGGAATTCAGCACTCTTTTCAAAAAGTTTTTTATTTAGCTCATCAAAGTAAAATGAGGGGTATCCCAAAACAGGTCGTATGCCATTATAAGTGAGCAGGAAACAGGTCGTATGCCATTATAAGTTGAGCAGGAAACAGGTCGTATGCCATTATAAGTCTTGCCTGATAAATAGGCACATCTATATAAGAACTGGATATTGCTACCCGGTTGCAAGGGTAAAACTACAAGTCTCGAAATAATATCACTACTAAGCACAACTATCGTGCAGTCTCCCACTTTGCACTTATGCTTACCATCTCTATCATGAACTTTTCATCCTCATGCATTTAAGACTGCTTGCACGGGACTGTCTAGCAACTAACAGAAATATATGCTACTATCTGCCTGCTACTTATTCCTGCTGAGCTACGTTCCATGCTTACGCCTATACTGTTTGCTTTCTGCTTACTAACAGACGAATGTACATATTATGAGATACACTATTAACTACTTAGATCCCATCTATACACCTGCACGGCATTAAGCCTTATATCTTAAGGTGCCGCACGCAGTAGGGTGTAGTAGTTTAAAAAGTGTGTCTCACTAATATATCTCCCTTTTTATTTGTATGCACAATATAAAAATATGCCTTATATGTATTGCCCATAGTTACACCATATTTCTGTGGGCGCAAATGTCAGTATCTACTTAGATCCCATTCTTATACCTGCCCGGCAATTAACCCTATACTTGAAGGTGCCGTTCGCAGCTGGGTGTAGTAGTATGACAAAGGCTCCGTGTGAAATATAGGTACTTCACCATTCACACATTGAGAAATCTCTGTCTGACATGATAATTGACAGCAAATTTAGCTATCTTCTGTAATATAGGTATACCTGTTGAAATTCCATGTCAGTATATGTACAAAGTTCAGGTATTCACACTAACCCCTGACCGGTCAGGTTTGTTTTATTATTTTGTGTTCATTTTTTCTGTTGTATGTACAATTTCTTTCTTGGTCTATTGTTATAGACATATTGTATCTGGATTTTTGAAACAATATGTTTCGCTAAATAAATGCTAGAGATTGTCCTCTCTTGTGGCCACTCAAGTTTATTCTTTTTTGGGATACCCCTCATTTTACTTTGATGAGCTAAATAAAAAACTTTTTGAAAAGAGTGCTGAATTCCCTGTCTTTCATCCTGATATACTAGGTTCAGGTTCTTTCTCTGTCTTAAAACCCATATAATATATATATATATATATATATATATATATATATATATATATATATATATAGATAGCACTCACTTCACATAACATCCACCAGAAAATCCATCAAAAGCACAAGGCAGGAACACACTGGATTATATGTATATATGTGTGTGTGTAAGTATATATATATATATATATATATATATATATATATATATATATATAATCAATATATTAATCCGCCCTCCTGGTATAACTACCTGCGCTTACACTCAAAGCATATACTGAACAACAAACAGTGAAGTCTCAGGATTTTTCAAACGAAGAAGGGGAAAAACATCCCCGAAACGTTAATTAAACTTGGCACGTTTGAAAAATCCTGAGACTTCACTGTTTATTGTTCTATATATATATATATATATATATATATATATATATATATATATATATATATATATATATATATATATATATATATATATATATATACACACACACACACACATATATATATATATATATACATACATATATATAAATAAACATTGATCCCACTGATTTAATCTTGTCCGGATTATAAGATCTACAGTAAACAGAATCAGGAAAGTAAATGTTGTCCATAAGCTATAAAGTTCAGTTCACTAAAACATTCTTAGTGTAAATACGATAAATGTTAAAAATGTGAATTATCTGAGATTTACAAGCAGAAAGGCCAGAAGGGTACCAGACTGTAACATGATAAAAAATATATATCTAAATAAAGATATGCTGTGCTCACATTTGTTAGCATTAAGAACATCTGTACATTCTACTTTTATTACCTTCATTTTATAGATACTTTTGTGTGCAATATGTAAGTGGTTCCACCAAACACTATACATTTAGGAAGTCATATAAAATCATATAAAAGTACATTTTGTCTATAAGAAGAAAAAAAAAAAGTCTGAAATAATGATCCTCAAAAATACCTCTAATTGATATACACGTATGGTTCGCACCTTTGAAGGAAAAATAATATAAATTCATTAGCCTAAATTTGAATAAATGATTATACAGAATTACTCAGGCTACATCTTAAATGATTGTTTTATAATTATATTCCAACTTTATTATTATTATTATCAGGTATTTGTAGAGCGCCAACAAATTTCGCAGCGCTTATATGTTGTACTAAATACTTTCTTCTTTTTGGAAGTAGTAATATTGTCATAACATGTGGAACAAGGTGGTAAAGGCGGTTCCACCTGAACCTCCTCACAGTATACACAGTTAGTAGTTTTAGATAAAGAAGGAGTATCCTCCAACATATCAGAGTCCTCCATAGCTTGTGACTTTATTACGGACTTGATTATTGATTAAATGGCACCTTTATATCCCAATGGCCGGGGCACTCACCACCTCCTATGACCCGGACTACCAGAAACAGCTTTCGTCTCCTCTGAACACAGGTCGAGAGATAGGAAGTTACTGAGTCCACACCTGGTCACATGGAGTGCCATGACGAACCGTCCCTGCACTAAGCGAGAGACGCGCCAAAAAAGCCTGCTTCAATCTCTCTAACTGTTCCACACTGACAGAGCCTCATCTCACACAAGTGCAGCAAAAAAACCCACAAACATTATGATTACTAAAATCCCCTCTGTTCTATAACCCCTACACTAGATTCTATACAGATAAAGGAGTCCCACTGTGACCCTGTTTTCTTGCGTTATTATATATATATATATATATATATATATATATATATATATATATATATATATAATGAAACAATCTTACCAGAATCAACGCTGTGGAACAGGAACACGGCACTTCAAGTGTGACAGGTTAGTAGCGTCACTTCTGACATGAACTTGAGAGAATAAAAGCAGGCAGCAAAACTCGTCAACGCTGATTGCTTAAGGAGCTGTTAATATGAGTCAGGATGGGTTCGCAGGAGAACTCCCCTTGCATCTCTGGACTCTAACTTTTACCCATGCTCTCACTGAGAGGCTGACAGGACTACTTAGAACTCCAGTCCCATTGCAAAGAGTACTACTCTCCATAAGAGACTACCCCAAATATTCCGACACTTCTCTGCCAACCTCCTGTGACGAAAGGCAAAGAATGACTGGGGGATGAGGGAAGTGAGGAAGATATTTAAGCCTTTGGCTGGGGTGTCTTTGCCTCCTCCTGGTGGCCAGGTTCTTATTTCCCACAAGTGATGAATGAAGCAGTGGACTCTCCTCCCCTTTAGATGGAAATATAGGTTGGGTGGTAACCTATTTAAGTCTTGATAGACAGTATTAATGTATTTCAAATGGGCATTAAATTGAAATAATAAGCTCTGAGGAAGTGGGCTTAAAGGGACACTCTAGTCAAGATATACTTTTATGATTCAGATAGAGCATGCAGTTTTAAGACTCTTTCCAATTTACTTCCATTATAAAATTTTGCACAATCTTTTATATTCACACTTTCTGGGGAAGAAGATCCTACTGAGTGTGTGCACAAGCTCACAGGTTATACGTATTATAGCCTGTGATTGGTTGATGTCTGTCACATGATACAGGAGGCAGGAAAATGGGAGAAAAAAATTGCCAGAAAAAAATCCACTGCTT
Source organism: Bombina bombina (assembly GCF_027579735.1). Taxonomy (NCBI): domain Eukaryota; kingdom Metazoa; phylum Chordata; class Amphibia; order Anura; family Bombinatoridae; genus Bombina; species Bombina bombina. The sequence continues at coordinate 220,761,761 of NC_069503.1, read as the reverse complement.
ATTTGAAATTCAGAGTAGGTGTTATTGCATTTTCTTTTTATTATGCATTTGTTGTTTTGTGGTCCTGCAGAAATTGCACCAGATAAGATGCCTGCTTGGCCTTGGGCTATGATGATGTACTATCCTTTGTATCATCAATGAACGCTGGGCTTTTTAACTTTTGGTGACTGCATCGACCCTTCTTTGTGTTTAGCATAATGCTTTGCTTTCAACGCAGACAGTACAAGGATAATATGTGAAAAATAAAATGAAACAGCTATTTAACAGCTCTTACATTTAACCTATCAGCAATGCACAATCCCCCCACACACACGTTTTATTCCTCTACCACCTCAATTAGCAGTGATACATAAAACCAGTAATGGCCGACTTCCAAACATGTGGGGGGGGGGGGGGCACAGATCAATATTTTAGAAGTCTTAAGGGCCGCAATAAAATGATCTATGATCCATTTATATAGACTCCTAACCAAGCCCCAAAGTTTTAGATGTATACTGATGTATTCAGACTTCAGATTGCTTCTGTTTGTATAATAGGTCTTTTCATATGCAGTGGAGGGACTGCTCTTAGCCCCTTTCAGTGGGTGTCTCAGCCAAACCACATCAACATTGCTAAATTGGGAGTTTCTAAGTAAGTTTTTAAAAGGTTTTATACTGAACGTTTACAGCAGCTTTCTAATTTACTCCTATTATCAATTTTTCTTTGTTCTCTTGATATATTTATTTGAAAGTAAGCTTAGGAGCCAACCCATTTTTGGTTCAGCACCTTGGGTAGTGCTTGCTGAATGGTGGCTACATTTAGAAACCAATTAGAAAGTGCTACCCAGGTTCTGAACCAAAAATGGACCGGCTCCTATGCTAACATTCTTGCTTTTTCAAAAAAAGATAACAAGAGAACAAAAAAATTAATAGGAGTAAATTAGAAAGTTGCTTAAAATTGCATGCTCTATCTGAATCATGAAAGTTTAATTTTGACTAGACTATTACTTTAAGGGCCACATAAATGTATGTATAGTAAACATTCAAATACTATTCTTCCTAAAAATGCCAAATGGCACAGAGGATATAGGTAAGGATGTATAGTAGCCTCTATTTGCTACTGTCCCTCCAGAGGGCTCTTGAGTTTTGGTCACCCCAAGAAAAGACATTTCTAGTTTTGATTTTGAGATAGTTTTGAGTTTACATAAGCTTAATTTTTAACAAAGGATACAAGAGAACTAAGCAAAATTGATAAAAAGTAAATGCGAAAGTTATTTAAAATTCTATGCTCTATCTAATCCATTTAACTTTACTGCCCCTTTAATGATTTCTGTATAAAAATGATAAATGATGCTTTACAAAGTGCTAAAAGTTACTTTTTTAACCTTATGTGGTACTTTTGTATGTATCATGTAAAGACTCACAGAAGCAAGGTCTTTTTTTGCTCATCTGAAGATTCTAATGAGCAAGACAGACAATAAAGAAATGTACGGTTATTTCTTACTTTCATAGCCTAGAGACACATCAACTTTAATGACTGAATAAATCTTTGCCTGAATGTATATGTTGACCAATGGTGTTTAATGTATAAAACACACACACTGCCGGTCATGAAAAAGTAAATGATCTGCTGTATTTTTTTGTAAAGGACTCGAAAGTTGAAGTGTCAAAGAAAATATTTAGGTCAAGGAAATAAAACATTTGCTTTATAGTTGAACAATATTATGGCCTCCCTGGGGACTTTATGAATATAGCGAAAGTGCCCTGCTCTTCAACTCAACAGCAGTTGAAAGTTTAAGGGTACCAGATGGCTGGAGCAGAAAGGGGACAAAACGATATAATATGACCTGTATGTCTGTCTGATCTTGTATTTATGGAGTTCACTGTCGGTGTTCTAGATGAGCAATTACTTTAGTTTATTTCCCCTCCTCCGTCTCATAATAAAGATTTAATGTCAGAAATGACAGGACACAAATACCATCAATGTGCAGAATTAATAGAATGCATGCTAATTATATTTTTGTGGTGTAATATCAATGATAAGCACACAAATGCTTCCAATAAACGTGATCAACTATTTTAGTGAAAGGATTAACTGTGCAATGGCATGTGCAGCGTATGTACAAAAAGCACTGTAAACTGAATAACTGCCAGTATGATGCATGGGACACTGGGTAGTGAGCAATTTTCCTCTAGCATCACCCGCATTTCATGACAGTTTTAATAATGACTAACTCCTTAAAGACCGGGAATTTCTGAGAAAAGTCACTGTTGTGTGTGTTACTGGTAGCCAGGGTGATTCAATTTCTCAGTGGTATTTATGAGAGAAAGAGAGAGAGAGAGAGAGAGAGAGAGAGAAAGAGAGAGAGAGAAAAAGAGAGAAAAAAAAGAGAAAAAAAGAGAAAAAATAAATAAAAAAAAGAGAGAAAGAGAGAAAAAAAAGAGAAAAATAGATGAGAGAGAGAAGAGAAAAGAGAGGGAGAGAAAAAGAAAAAAAGAGGAAAAGAGAGAGAGAAAAAAAGAGCGAAAGAAAAAGAGAAAAAAAGAGAAAGAGAGAGAAAGAGGCAGAGAGAGAGAAAAGAGAGAGAAATAGAGAAAAAAAGATAAAAAGAGGAAAAGAGAAAGAGAAAGGAGAGAGAAAGAGAGAAATAAAGAGAGAAGGAGAGAGAGAGAGAGAGAGGCAGAGAGATAAAAAAAGAGAGAAAGAGAGGGCGAGAGAAAGAGAGAGAGAGAGAAAGAGAGAACGAGAAAGAGAAAAAGAGAGGAGAGAAAGAAAGAAAGAGAGGGTGAGAGAAAGAGAAAAAAAAATAAAAAAAAATAAGAGAGAGAGAGAGAACGAGAAAGAGAGAGAGAGAGAACGAGAAAGAGAGAGAGAGAGAACGAGAAAGAGAGAGAGAGAGAACGAGAAAGAGAGAGAAGAGAAAAAGAGAAGAGAAAAAAAAGAAAGTGAGAGTGAGAAAGAGAGAAAAAAAGAGAGAGAGAAAGAAAGAAAGAAAAAGGGAGAGAGAAAGAGAAAGAGAGAGAGAGAAAGAAAGAGAGAGAGAGAGAAAGAGAGAAGAGAAAGAGAAAAAAAGGGGAAAAGAGAGAGAGAGTGAGAGAGAGAGAGAGAGAGAGAGAGAGAGAGAGAGAGAGAGAGAGAAAGAAAGAACGAGAGAGAGAGAGAGAGAGAAAGAAAGAACGAGAGAGAGAGAGAGAAAAAAGAGAGAGAGAGAGAGAAAGAGAGAGAAAGAGAGAGAAAGAGAGAAACACAATTTATGCTTACCTGATAAAGAGCACCACATCAAAGCTGTTAAGTATCACTCCCCTACACATAATCCCCAGTCATTTGACCAAAGGGAAATGGAAAAACAATTTATGTAAGAACTTACCTGATAAATTCATTTATTTTATATTGGCAAGAGTCCACACCAGTTAGTGATGTATGGGATATACAATCCTACCAGGAGGGGCAAAGTTTCCCAAACCTCAAAATGCATATAAATACACCCCTCATCACACCCACAATTCAGTTTAATGAATAGCCAAGTAATGGGGTGGTAGAAAAAAGGAGTAAAAAGCATCAAAAAGGAACTGGAAAAAAAATTGTGCTTTATACAAAAAAAACATAACCACCATAAAAAGGGTGGGTCTCATGGACTTGCCAATATGAAAGAAATGAATTTATCAGGTAAGTTCTTACATAAATTATGTTTTCTTTCATGTAATTGGCAAGAGTCCATGAGCTATGGGATAGTAATACCTAAGATGTGGTACTCCACAGAAGAGTCACTAGAGAGGGAGGGATAAAAATACTAACAGCCATTTTCAGCTGAAAAAATTAAATCCACATCCAAAAAAAAAAATAAGTTTTTCTAATAATTGAAGAGAGAAAACTTAAAATATAAGCAGAGGAATCAAACTGAAACAGCTGCCTGAAGAACTTTTCTACCAAAAACTGCTTCCAAAGAGGAAAATACATAAAAACGGTATGCAAAGAAGACCAAGTTGCTGCTTTGCAAATCTGATAAACTGAAGCTCCATTCTTAAGAGCCCACAAAGTGGAGACTGATCTAGTAGAATGAGCTGTGATTCTCTGAGGCGGAGCCTGACCCGACTCCAAATAAGCCTGATGAATCAACATCTTTAAACAAGATGCCAAGGAAATGGAAGAAGCTTTCTGACCTTTCCTAGAACCAGAAAAGACAACAAATAGACTAGAAGTCTTCCTGAAATTTTTAGTAGCTTCAACATAATATTTCAAAGCTCTTACAACATCCAGAGAATGTAAAGATCTCTCCAAAGAATTCTTAGGATTAGGACAAAAAGCGGGAACAACAATTTACCTTAATTAATGTTGTTAGAATTCACAACTTTAGGTAAAAATTTAAATGAAGTCCGCAAAACTGCTTTATCCTGATGTAAAATCAGGAAAGGAGACTCACAAGAAAGAGCAGATAATTGGGAAACTCTTCTAGCAGAAGAGATAGCCATATAGCCAAAAGGAACAACACTTTCCAAGAAAGTAGTTTAATATCCAAAGAATGCATAGGCTCAGAAAGAGGAGCCTGTAAAGCCTTCAAAACCAAATTAAGACTCCAAGGAGGAGAGATTGATTTAATGACAGGCTTGATATGGACCAAAGCCTGTACAAAACAGTGAATATCAGGAAGCTTAGCAATCTTTGTGAAATAAAACAGAAAGAGCAGATATTTGTCCCTTCAAGGAACTTGCAGACAAACCTTTATCCAAACCATCCTGAAGGAACTGTAAAATTCTAGGAATTCTAAAAGAATGCCAAGAGAATGTATGAGAACACCGCCATGAAATAGAGAAACCTCTATGACTAAGCACTAAGTGTTCAATCCCAATACCTTCAAATTTAACGATTTGAGATCCTGATGGAAAAACGGTCCTTGAGACAGAAGGTCTGGTCTTAAAGGAGGTGGCCAAGGTTGGCAACTGGACATCAGGACAAAATCCGCTTACCAGAACCTGTGAGGCCATGCTGGAGCTACCAGAAACACAATCGATTGTTCCATGATGATCTTGGAGATCACTCTTGGAAGAAGAACTAGAGGCAGGAAGATAGCAGTTCCTTGGTTTTACCAACCTGCTTATAACGCATCCACTGACTCTGCCTTAGGATCCCTGGACAAGTGTACCTGGGAAGTTTCTTGTTTAGATGGGAAGCCATAAGATCTATTTCTGGAAGACCCCACAACTGAACAATCTGAAAAAACACATCTGGATGGAGAGACCACACCCCCCAGATGTAAAGTCTGACGGCTGAGATAATCCGCTTCCCAATTGTCTACAACTGGGATATGTACCGCAGAAATTAGACAAGAGCTGGATTCCGCCCAATAAAGTATCCAAGATACTTCTTTCATAGCTAAGGGACTGTGAGTCCCACCCTGATGATTGACATATGCCACAGTTGTGATATTGTCTGTCTGAAAACAAATGAATGGTTCTCTCTTCAACAGAGGCCAAACCTAAAGAGCCCTGAAAATCGCACGGAGTTCCAAAATATTGATGGGTAATCTCGCCTCTTGAGATTTCCAAACCCCTTGTGCTGTCAGAGATCCCCAGACAGCTCCCCAACCTGAAAGATTTGCATCTGTTGTGATTACAGTCTTAGCTTGAACTATACGATGGTGATCTAACCACCAAGTCAGATAGAGTCGAACATTGGGATTAAAGGATATTAATTGTGATATCCTTGTATAATCCCTGCACCATTGATTCAGCATACAAAGCTGAAGAGGTCTCATATGAAAACAAGCAAGGGGGATCGCGTCCGATGCTGCAGTTATGAGACCTAAAACTTCCATGCACAAACTTACTTCAACCCCTCCATAGGGAAGCAAAGTTTGTAAAACTGAATTGTGGGTGTGGTGAGGGGTGTATTTATAAGCATTTTGAGGCTTGGGAAACTTTGCCCCTCCTGGTAGGATTGTATATCCCATACGTCACTGGCTCATGGACAATTGCCAATTACATGAAAGAAAAGGAATCACACAAAGGTGTAAAAACTGTATTGATTACAGGTGGGGTCGTGGACTCTTCATATCCGGAAAGAAATAAATTTATCAGGTAAACATACATTTTGTTTTCTTTCCTAAGATATGGAGAGTCCACGACGTCATTCAATTACTAGTGGGAAACAATACCCAAGCTAGAGGACACAGAATGAACAGGGAGAACAAGACAGGCAGACATAAACAGAAGGCACCACCACTTTAAGAACCTTTCTCCCAAAAGAGGTCTCAGCCGAGGCAGAAGAACAGAATTTATGCTTACCTGATAAATTACTTTCTCCAACGGTGTGTCCGGTCCACGGCGTCATCCTTACTTGTGGGATATTCTCCTCCCCAACAGGAAATGGCAAAGAGCCCAGCAAAGCTGGCCATATAGTCCCTCCTAGGCTCCGCCTACCCCAGTCATTCGACCGACGGACAGGAGGAAATATATATAGGAGAAACCATATGGTAACGTGGTGACTGTAGTTAGAGAAAATAATTCATCAGACCTGATTAAAAAACCAGGGCGGGCCGTGGACCGGACACACCGTTGGAGAAAGTAATTTATCAGGTAAGCATAAATTCTGTTTTCTCCAACATAGGTGTGTCCGGTCCACGGCGTCATCCTTACTTGTGGGAACCAATACCAAAGCTTTAGGACACGGATGAAGGGAGGGAGCAAATCAGGTCACCCAAACGGAAGGCACCACGGCTTGCAAAACCTTTCTCCCAAAAATAGCCTCCGAAGAAGCAAAAGTATATAATTTAAAAAAAATTTGGTCAACAGGAACCTCATTCTTGAAGGCCCATGTGGAAGCCACAGCCCTAGTGGAGTGAGCTGTGATACTTTCAGGAGGCTGCCGTCCAGCAGTCTCAAAAGCCAATCTGATGATGCTTTTAAACCAAAAGGAAAGAGAGGTAGAAGTTGCTTTTTTACCTCTCCTTTAACCAGAATAAACAACAAACAAAGAAGATGTTTGTCTAAAATCTTCAGTAGCCTCTAAATAGAATTTTAGAGCACGGACAACGTCCAAATTGTATAACAAACGTTCCTTCTATGAAACTGGATTCGGACACAAAGAAGGTACAACTATCTCCTGGTTAATATTTTTGTTGGAAACAACCTTCGGAAGAAAACCAGGCTCAGTACGTAAAACCACCTTATCTGCATGGACCAGATAGGGCGGAGAACACTGCAGAGCAGATAACTCAGAAACTCTTCTAGCGGAAGAAATTGCAACCTAAAACAAAACTTTCCAAGATAATAACTTAATATCTACGGAATGTAAGGGTCCAAACGGAACCCCTTGAAGAACTGAAAGAACTAGATTAAGACTCCAGGGAAGAGTCAAAGGTCTGTAAACAGGCTTGATTCTAACCAGAGCCTGAACAAACGCTGAAACGTCTGGCACAGCTGCCAGCCTTTTGTGAAGTAAAACAGATAAAGCAGAGATCTGTACTTGCAGAAAATCCTTTCTTCAAACCTTCTTGTAGAAAGGAAAGAATCTTAGGAATTTTTATCTTGTTCCATGGGAATCCTTTAGATTCACACCAACAGATATATTTTTTCCATATATTATGGTAAATTTTTCTAGTTACAGGCTTTCTAGCCTGAATAAGAGTATCTATTACAGAATCTGAAAACCCACGCTTTGATAAAATCAAGCGTTCAAACTCCAAGCAGTCAGTTGGAGTAAAACCAGATTCGGATGTTCGAATGGACCCTGAATAAGAAGGTCCTGTCTCAAAGGTAGCTTCCATGGTGGAGCCGATGACACATTCACCAGGTCTGCATACCAAGTCCTGCGTGGCCACACAGGAACTATCAAGATCACCGAAGCCCTCTCCAGATTGATCCTGGCTACCAGCCTGGGAATGAGAGGAAACGGTGGGAATACATAAGCTAGGTTGAAGATCCAAGGTGCTACTATTGTATCCAATAGAGTCGCCTTGGGATCCCTGGATTTGGACCCGTAACAAGGGACCTTGAAGTTCTGACGAGAGGTCATCAGAACCATGTCTGGAATGCCCCATAATTGAGTTATTTGGGCAAAGATTTCCAGATGGAGTTCCCACTCCCCCGGATGCTCCTCCATCGCCAGGGAACTCCTTGTTTCCCCCTGATGGTTGATATATGTAACAGTCGTCATGATGTCTGATTGAAACCTTATGAATTTGGCCTTTGCTAGTCAAGGCCAAGCCTTGAGAGCATTGAATATCGCTCTCAGTTCCAGAATGTTTATCAGGAGAAGAGATTCTTCCCGAGACCATAGACCCTGAGCTTTCAGGGGTTCCCAGACCGCGCCCCAGCCCACCAGACTGGCGTCGGTCGTGACAATGACCTACTCTGGTCTGCGGAAGCTCATTCCCTGTGACAGGTTGTCCAGGGTCAGCCACCAACGGAGTGAATCTCTGGTTATTTGATCTACTTGTATCGTCGGAGACAAGTCTGTATAATCCCCATTCCACTGTCTGAGCATGCACAGGTGTAATGGTCTTAGATGAATTCGTGCAAAAGGAACTATGTCCCTTGCCGCAACCATCAAACCTATTACTTCCATGCACTGCGCTATGGAAGGAAGAACAACAGAATGAAGTACCTGACAAGAGCTTAGAAGTTTTGATTTTCTGGCCTCTGTCAGAAAAACCTTCATTTCTAAGGAAACTATTATTGTTCCCAAGAAGGGAACTCTTGTTGACGGGGACAGAGAACTTTTTTCTATGTTCACTTTCCACCTGTGAGATCTGAGAAAAGCTAGGACAATGTCCGTATGAGCCCTTGCTTTTGACAGAGACGACACTTGAATCAGGATGTCGTCCAAGTAAGGTACTACTGCAATGCCCCTTGGTCTTAGCACCGCTAGAAGGGACCCTAGTACCTTTGTGAAAATCCTTGGAGCAGTGGCTAATCCGAATGGAAGTGCCACAAACTGGTAATGCTTGTCCAGAAAGGCGAACCTCAGGAACCGAAAATGTTCCTTGTGGATAGGAATACGTAGGTACGCATCCTTTAAGTCCACCGTGGTCATGAATTGACCTTCCTGGATGGTAGGAAGGATCGTTCGAATGGTTTCCATTTTGAACGATGAAACCCTTAGAAACTTGTTTAGAATCTTGAGATCTAAAATTGGTCTGAATGTTCCCTCTTTTTTGGGAATTATGAACAGGTTGGAGTAAAAACCCATCCCTTGTTCTCCTAATGGAACAGGATGAATCACTCCCATGCTTAACAGGTCTTCTACACAGTGTAAGAATGCCTGTTCGAAGATAATTGAGACCTGTGGAACCTTCCCCTTGGGGGTAGTTCCTTGAATTCCAGGAGATAACCTTGAGAAACTATTTCTAGCGCCCAAGGATCCTGAACATCTCTTGCCCAAGCCTGAGCAAAGAGAGAAAGTCTGCCCCCCACCAGATCCGGTCCCAGATCAGGGGCCAACACTTCATGCTGTTTTGGTAGCAGTGGCAGGTGACTTGGCCTGCTTACCCTTGTTCCAGCCTTGCATCGGCCTCCAGGCTGGCTTGGTTTGAGAAGTATTACCCTCTTGCTTAGAGGGTGTAGAATTTGAGGCTGGTCCGTTTCTGCGAAAGGGACGAAAATTTGGTTTATTTTTAGCCTTAAAAGACCTATCCAGAGGAAGGGCGTGGCCCTTTCCCCCAGTGATGTCTGAAATAATCTCTTTCAAGTCAGGGCCAAACAGTGTTTTACCCTTGAAAGGGATGTTAAGCAAAAGCGCTCTGCGCGCCACGATAGCAAACCCTGAATTATTCGCCGCTAATCTAGCTAATTGCAAAGCGGCATCTAAAATAAAAGAGTTAGCCAATTTAAAAGCTTGAACTCTGTCCAAAACCTCCTCGTACGAAGATTCTTTATTGAGCGACTTTTCTAGTTCTTCGAACCAGAAACACGCAGCTGTAGTGACAGGAACAATGCATGAAATTGGTTGTAGAAGGTAACCTTGCTGAACAAACATCTTTTTAAGCAAACCCTCTAACCTTAAATCCATAGGATCTTGAAAGCACAACTATCTTCTATAGGAATAGAAGTGCGTTTGTTTAGAGTAGAAACCGCCCCCTCGACCTTGGGGACTGTATGCCATAAGTCCTTTCTGGGGTCGACTATAGGAAATAATTTCTTAAATATAGGGGGAGGACAAAAGGTATGCCGGGCCTTTCCCACTCCTTATTTACTATGTCCGCCACCCGCTTGGGTATAGGAAAAACATCGGGGGGCACCGGAACCTCTAGGAACTTGTCCATCTTACCTAATTTCTCTGGAATTACCAAATTGTCACAATCATCCAGAGTAGATAATACCTCCTTAAGTAGTGCGTGGAGATGTTCTAATTTAAATTTAAAAGTTACAATATCAGGTTCTGCTTGTTGAGAAATTTTCCCTTAATCTGAAATTTCTCCCTCAGACAAAACCTCCCTCCTGGCCCCTTCAGATAGGTGTGAGGGTATGTCAGAACAGATATCATCAGCGTCCTCTTGCTCTTCAGTGTTTAAAACAGAGCAATCACGCTTTCTCTGATAAGTAGGCATTTTGGAAAAAATGCATGCAATAGAATTATCCATTACAGCCATTAAGTGTTGTATGGTAATAAGTATTGGCGCACTAGATGTACTAGGGGCCTCTTGTGTGGGCAAAACTGGTGTAGACACAGAAGGGGATGATGCAGTACCATGCTTACTCCCCTCATTAGAGGAATCATCTTGGGCAATATCATATCTATGGCATTATTATCCCTACTTTGTTTGGACATTATGACACAAATATATCACATATATTTAAAAGGGGAGACACATTGGCTTTCATACATATAGAACATCGTTATCTGATGGTTCAGACATGTTAAACAGGCTTAAACTTGTCAACAAAGCACAAAAAACGTTTTACAATAAAACCGTTACTGTCCCTTTAAATTTTAAACTGAACACACTTTATTACTGAATATGTGAAAAAGTATGAAGGAATTGTTCAAAATTCACCAAAATTTCACCACAGTAACTTAAAGCCTTAAAAGTATTGCACGCCAAATTTGAAAGCTTTAACCCTTAAAATAACAGAACCGGAGCCGTTTTTACATTTAACCCCTATACAGTCCCAGGTATCTGCTTTGCTGAGACCCAACCAAGCCCAGAGGGGAATACGATACCAAATGACGCCTTCTATAAGCTTTTTCAGTGGTTCTTAGCTCCTCACCCATGCATCTGCATGCCTTGCTTTCCAAAAACAACTGCGCATTAGTGGCGCGAAAATGAGGCTCTGACTATGACTAGAAAAGGCCCCCAGTGAAAAAGGTGTCCAATACAGTGCCTGCCGTTTTTATTAAAACAATCCCCAAGATTTAACAACTATTAAAAGTAATAATCTGCCAAATATACTTAGTAAAGTAATCGTTTTAGCCCAGAAAAATGTCTACCAGTTTTTTAAGCCCTAATGAAGCCCTTTATTCTTTTACTTAAACTAAGAAAATGGCTTACCGGTTCCCATAGGCAAAATGACAGCTGCCAGCATTACCAAGTCTTGTTAGAAATGTGTCATACCTCAAGCAGCAAAGTCTGCCCACTGTTTCCCCCAACTGAAGTTACTTCATCTCAACAGTCCTGTGTGGAAACAGCCATCGATTTTAGTAACGGTTGCTAAAATCATTTTCCTCTTACAAACAGAAATCTTCATCTCTTTTCTGTTCCAGAGTAAATAGTACATACCAGCACTATTTTAAAATAACAAACTCTTGATTGAAGAACAAAAACTACATTTAAACACCAAAAAACTCTAAGCCATCTCCGTGGAGATGTTGCTTGTGCAACGGCAAAGAGAATGACTGGGGTAGGCGGAGCCTAGGAGGGACTATATGGCCAGCTTTGCTGGGCTCTTTGCCATTTCCTGTTGGGGAGGAGAATATCCCACAAGTAAGGATGACGCCGTGGACCGGACACACCTATGTTGGAGAAATTAAAATTTATAAAATTTGGAAAAAGTGTGCAGAGAGGAACAGATTTTGCCTTCCAAATCTGGTCCAGAGAAGCTTCATTTTTGAAAGCCCAAGAAGACAAGACCATCCCTCATGGAATGATCCGCAATTCTCTCAGGAGGCTGCTGACCAGCAGTCTCATAAGCAAAACAAATCATACTTCTCAACCAGAAAGAAAGAGAAGTCGCAGTAGCCTTCTGACCTTTATGCTTTCCCGAGAAACAAATAAAAAAGGCAGAAGACTGGTGAAAATCCTTAGTCGTCTGTAAATAGAATTGTAAAGCATGCACAACATCCAAGTTGTGAAACAGACGCTCCTTATGACAAGAAGGATTGGGACAGAGAGAAGGAACAACAATTTCCTGATTAATATTTCTAATCGAAACCACTTTAGGGAGAAATCCCAACCTAGTACGAAAAACCACCTTATGCGCATGAAAGATAAGGTAAGGTAGATCACACTGCAAAGCCGAGAGTTCCAAAACTCTCTGAGCAGAAGAGATAGCAACAAGAAACAAAACCTTCCAAGATAACAACTTAATATTTATGGAATGCATTGGCTCAAATGGAGCCTGCTGCAAAACCCTAAGAACAAGGTTAAGACTCCAAGGAGGAGTAACAGATTTAAACACAGGCCTGATTCTGACCAAGGCCTGACAAAAGGATTAAACATCTGGTACAACCACCAGACGCTTATGTAACAGAATAGATAATGCAGAAATCTGACCCTTCAGAGAACTGACTGAAAACCCTTTCACTAAACCTTCCTAGAGAAAAAACAAAATTGTAGAAATCCTGACCCTACTCCAAGAGTAGCCCTTAGATTTACATCAATAAAAGGTATTTACGCCATACCTTAAGGTAGTTTTTTTTACTAAAAGGCTTGCGAGCCTGAATCATGGTCTCAATAACTGACTCAAAAACCATGCTTAGACAGAACTAAGCGTTCAATCTCCAAGCAGTCAGCTTCAGAGAAATGAGAATTGGATGGAGGAATGGACCCTGAGTAAGTAGGTCCTTCCTCAGAGGAAACCTCCAAGGTGGCAGAGATGACATCTTCACTAGATCTGCATACCAGATCCAGCGAGGCCATGCAGGAGCTATAATAATTACCGATGCTCTCTCCTGTTTGATACGAGCAATGACCCAAGGAAGGAGTGCAAATGGAGGAAACAGATAAGCTAGACGGAACATCTAAGGAACCGCAAGAGCATCTATCAGAGCTGCCTATGCATCTCTTTACCTTGAACCATACCTTGGAAGCTTGGAATTCTGCCGAGACGCCATCAGAGCCTACTCGGTAACCCCCAATTGAGAGTTATCCTGGAGAACACCTCCGGATGGAGAGCCCACTCCCCAGGATGAAATGTCTGTCTGCTCAGAAAATCTGTTTCCCAATTATCCACTCCTGGAATGTGGATGGCAGAGAGACAACAATTTTGAACTTCCACCAACTGCACAATCTGAGCCACCTCCTTCATGGCTAAGGAACTCAGAGTTCCTCCCTGGTGGCTGTTGTAAGCCAATGACATTGTACGACTGGAATCTGATAAACCGGGCTAAGGACAACTGAGGCCAAATCATTAGAGCATTGTAAATTGCTCTCAACTCTAAGATGTTTATGGGGAGAGCAGACTCCCCCGAGTCCATAGTCCCTGCACTTTTAACAAGTCCCAGAGTGCATCCACGTCACAATCACCCAGGAATGTCTCTGGAAGCATGTGCCCTGAGCAAGATGCTTCTGATGGAACCACCACGGCAGAGAGTCTCTTGTCAACAGATCTAGATCTATCCTCTGAGACAGATCCGAATGGTCTCCATTCCATTGTCTGAGCATGCATAACTGCAGAGCTCTCAAATGGAATCAAGCAAAGGGAATGATGTCCATGGAAGCAACCATCAGACCAACTACCTCCATACACTGAGCTACTGATGGCTGAACAGTAGACTGAAGAGAGGCAAGAGGAGAGAATTCTGGACTTTCTGACCTCTGTCAGAATTTTTTTTCATAGATAGGGAATCTATTGTAGTCCCTAAGAACACCACCCTTGAAGCTGGAACAAGGAAACTCTTTTCCAGATTCACTTTCCATCTATGAGAACATAGAAAAGATAATAAGATCTCTGTATAAGAGTTTGCTTGTTGAAAAGATGGCACCTGAACCAATATGTCATCCACGTATGGCACTACTGCAATTCCCCAAGACCCGATACTTGCCAAGAGAGCCCCCACAGACGCTTCAAAAAAATTATGGGAGCTGTGACCGAGGGCTGACCCTTTATGCTGATTAACCCCTTAAGGACCAGCAACGTACCCTGTATGTCACTGGCCTTTTTTGGGGACATGATTGTTTTATAGCGCGGTCTTGCCACCAGCATTGAGACTGCTCTATTCCACAAAGCCTGCTGGAGGGAGGGCATTAATAGCGTGTTCTTGCTAGACTTGTGCTATTATGTCCTGAAAAAACCCTTAACGACCAGTGACATACAGGGTACATTGTGGTCATTAAGGGGTTAAGAGTCAGCTATGGGTTTCTTAGATTGCTTCCCCTTGTTCCAAGACTGACTGGGTCTCCAAGACGACTTGGATTGCTCCTGCTTGGAAGCTGAAGAGGAAGACTTTTGAAGTTACAAAAGGAATGAAAAGTGTACTTTGACGTCCTTTAAGTCTGTTCTTCTTGTCTTGGAGTAGAAAAGATCCTTTTCCACTCGAAATATCAGAAATAATTTCTGCTAGGCCAGGTCCAAACAAGGTGCGCCAGAAGCTTAGACTTGTACGGAAGCACCAGAAGCTTAGACTAACATCAGCTGACCAAGATTATAGTCACAAAGCCCTGCGGGCCAAGACAGAGAAGTCAGACATCTTGGCCCCTAATCTAATAACTTGCATGATAGCATCAGAAATAAAGGAATTGGCTATCTTAAGAGCCTTAATCCTATCTTGGTTTTCCTCCAACGGAGTCTCTTCTAAAATAGATTCAGAAAAGCATTGCACTAGTAAGATGCTGCACTTGTTACAGTGGCAATACAAACTGCAGGTTGCCATTGAAGACCCTGATGAACGTACATCTTTTTCAAATAAGCCTCCAGCTTCTTGTCCATTGAAACCTTAAAGGAGCAGCTATCCTCTATAGGGATCGTAGTTCTCTTAGCCAGAGTAAAAATAGCCCCTTCTACTTTGGGCACCGTGCGCCATGAATATTTAATGGAGTCAGCAACAGGAGACGTCTTTTTAAAGACTGAAGATGGAGAGAAAGGTCTGGAACAGGAAACACTTCCACTGAGGAAGTAACATCATAGTATTTATTAAGCTTACTAGATTTTTAAGGGTTAACCACGACAGGAGAATCAGAGTCGTCCAGAGTAGCCAATACCTCCTTTAACAATACACAAAGGTGTGTCCAGAGTAGCCAATATCTCCGTCAGAAAAAGATACCTTACTATCTGATAAATGTTTAGTTTTCCTCTTGCTTTTTCCCAATATAGGAAAAGAAGATAATGCCGCAGATACCACAGAAGATATCTGTGCAGAAAAATCTGCAGGCAAATATACTCCACCAGGAGATTGAGAGGAACCGCAGGGCACTGCATGTGACGCCAGAGAGGCTTGGGACGTTTGAGGAAAAACCTGCGGAATTCCCTGAACAGCATTATCCTGGGAGACAATAGGCTCAGAGAGCAACAATTTGTCCTTATATTCTAGCGTTCTAGCTAAACATGTGGCACAAAATTGCATGGGCCAAACAATTTGAGCCTCTAGACACAAAAAACACTTATCAGAAGAAACAGTCTAAATTAGTGTCCATTTGAAACAACCAAATGACCCCAAACAAAAGAGAATTTAAATTAAATTAAAAAAATTTTTTAGGAAAATCTTAAACACCAAAAATAACATTAACGCTCTAAACACAACATTATTCTCAAATGAACTTAAACACTGCAGCAACCTTAAACACTGCAGCAACCTTCACACCTCAGATAGAGTGAGGTGCCCTTCCGCATAAGGATCCAAAAAGACTGCACCGGGACTGGTGGCAACACTCCAAAGCAAAGAACACTCAGAAACTTGACTCGCTTCAATCTCTACCGCCACAACAGCCAGCACAGCAAACAAGGCAGCTCCAAAGTGACTCCACTCAGATCAACAGAAATGGAGATCACATGACTGGCAGGAGCAAGGAACTGCACAAACTAAAAGTGTGCAAACCCTGCAGAAAGGAAAGCCATTTAAAACCGCCACACAAAAAAAAGTCCCCACACAAAGCGAAAAATAACCTGCCCCCAAAAATAAATTTAGACCTATAAAAATAAAGAAGAGCAATATAGGGAAAAAAACACACAAAGAGAGAAGAATTAACCCATTTGTCCAACACATGCATATGTGCCTGCCCCTGCCACAATGTTCCTAAATAAAAGCTTAAATTATGCTTACATGATAATTTTCTTTTCTTCTGATGGAAAGAGTCCACAGCTGCATTCATTACATTTGGGAATTAAGAACCTGGCCATCAGGTGGAGGCAAAGACACCCCAGCCAAAGGCTTAAATACTCCTCCCACTTTCCTCATCCCCCAGTCATTCTGCTGAGGAACAAGGAACAGTAGAAGAAATATCAAGGTGAAAGGTGCCAGAAGAATAAATAATGACGCCCCACATAAAAAAATATGGGTGGGGAGCAGTGGACTATTTCCATCAGAAGAAAAGAAAATTATCAGGTAAGCATAATTTAAGTTTTTCTTCTTAAAAGGTAAGAGTGCACACCTGCATTCATTACTTTTGGGAGAATACCCAAGCCACAGAGGACACTGAATGCCAAGACGGGAGGGAACAATAGGCGGCCCATTCTGAGGGCACCAAGCCTGAGCCACTACCCAACAAAAACCCTGCTTCGTCCGAAGCTGAGAAAACTTGAAAAGGAAAAAGCCCCAAGGACACTGACCCACAGATAGTCCAGAAGCCTAATTAGAGACCACAAAATCTGACTCAAACTGAGCCAACAGTCCTCCAGGAGACACTGTCGCCCAACAGCCGGTCCCTCACCACTCACTAAGGAAAGGGACACCAGCCGAAACTCCCAAAGGGATAGGACAAGGAAGAACCGAAGGGAAACCGAAAGGTCACCACA
This sequence comes from Bombina bombina, assembly GCF_027579735.1. NCBI lineage: Eukaryota > Metazoa > Chordata > Amphibia > Anura > Bombinatoridae > Bombina > Bombina bombina. Next base: position 220,744,680 of record NC_069503.1, on the reverse strand, counting down.
AAATTTATAGAAGGAAAAACCCCAAAAGCGAGTCCAGATCACAAAGACCCAAATGGGTCCTGACAAACAAAGGGAGGCTACGCCCAAGCAGGAACCAGAGATTTAGGACAGAGCATCGGAACAGAGAAACCTCTCTCTCAACATCGTGCAAAGCACCGAAAGACAACTGTAGAGTCCTCACATCGTCAGAACGTCACACTCTAGGCAATCTAAGCTGCCAGACCTACACATCTGTCTCCGAAAGGGGGAAGCACATACCTCAACGAGGCCCACTGCACCCCCAAGAATGAGAGGTTACAACTAGAACTAGGTGGTGGATTGGAACCCTGGACCTTCTGCTTGCAAGCCCAGGGAGCTAGCCACTATGCCAACCTAGATCCTGAAGATGACAACGCATCTCAGGACCTACTCCTAGCTGGGCCAGCCCAAGCGTTGCCGGCAGGTCTGAAACAGGGGAACAGAAGAACCCCAACACCAGCTCAAAACGAGCGGTAGAATGGCCACAGCCATCCCAACAGAGCACGAGGTGCCAACCCGACTACTTAGGAACAGACGACAAGGCCGTAGACCCAAAGGAATCTAGCAAAGGGCCCAACATAGTCTTGACACGGAGCCAGCAAGACTACAGAGGGAACCTTACAACCCAGAGAGAATAACTCTCTCTGAAAGGTTAACTCTCAGTTCCAACCTCCTGAATCCAGGAGAAGCCCTAAAAAAGGGACCACACCTCCATAAGGAGGAGAATAAGCCCCCAACCTAAGAAAAAGAATGGGCACCTGCCCACAAGACACAAACCCACAGGCTAAAGGAGAGATCAATCTCCAATGCAAACTAATGTGGAAGGAATACCCCTAAAATTTTAGCTTGCTAACACACATCCAATGTGCAATAGTTGCAGCAGTGACACTGCAAACCCATTCGCCTGCAGAGCAGTAAATCCATAAGGTTACTACAGCAAGCTGACCAAGAGAAACCGACCATGAAGTCGTAAGTCAAGCCCAGTGAGCATCGGCACTCGGGAAATCTGGCCAACCATGACCAGGTCAATTAGTCAGAGAAAAGGTCATAGCCCAAGTTCCCTAGAACTGGGGAACCCCGAACCAGCCCATGAGCCTAAAAGTCTGGTAACACCCGCAACGGGATCCACAAGGGAAAACGCTGAGTGAAGCCTCAGCAACTGGAAGCACCAGGGTAAAGATAAGTTCTCGGTTATTGTTTGTTTAAACAATTGGAGGCTCGGATCTAACAACCCCCCCCGTCTGATATAAAAAACGGACCCACAGGGAGATATCAATGCAATATCCAGATCAACCTGGATAACGAGAATAACTTGCAAGTCCCGACCCATGGAAGAAACCACCCCTTGCCGAAGTCTAACGCTCCAAAGGAGAAAGGTGTTAAAGTCGTACAACAACACTAGAGCCCATAGACGCTCAAACAGCCACAGAACCACAAGCAAGAGGATACCCCGAGGCCAAAAGCACTCAAGCAAAGGCTGGTCTTCACATCAACGCCATACAATCAGAGGATCACAGAGAGAAAAGGATACGGAGCATCCCCAGCTCCAGGGAAGAACCCTAAGCAGAGCCCAAAGGAGACCACGCCCAGAGTCCCTAAAAGGGAACAACCATCTCCGGAGGGAAAACCAGGTCTAGGGTGGCTTGTTTGACACTTTCACCAAGTATTTTTTTGCTCACAATATATATTTACTTTACTGTTTCACATTGTTTAATGGAAAGATTTGTCACACAGGTTAAACAAAATTCACCTATAATGCCTGTCAGACCTAAAGATAAAAAAAACAACAAAGTAATAGGTGCTAGCTCAGACTATTTCAGAAGCTTCGGTTAATTCAATTGATACACAAGCCCTAGTAACACAATTAAGTCAGATATTTATGCCTCAATTTGATATAATTAAAAAAGATCTTTCAAGTATCTCTTTAAGATTAGACTCATTAACAGGGGAAGTTAAGCAATTCACCTCTAGGATGTTAGAAACAGAAACAAGGATTTCTGATTTAGAAGATCTTGTAAACACACAGGAGAATATACTTCAAAAACAGGAAACCAAAATTCTCAGCCTACAAATTTGGTGGGATTACAAGATATGCCTGAATATGAAAATGTATTAAACGTTACCTCTATTTTATTACCAAAAGCATTAGGATTTACCCCTCAACTCCCACTAGCGGTTGAGAGAGCCCACACAGTAGGCCCCAGGAAATTTAATGTAGATGGTACAGTCAGGAATAGGATGTTTATTTTCAAGCTCCTCAGATTCCAAGATAAAATCGAAATGCTTAAACGCTTTCATTTTTTTTAATCATTCTCCATAGCGAATAAAAAAATATTATTTCAAGATTTTTCGAATGAAACGGCTCTTAAAAGAAAAAGTATGGCCCCCTTTTGCACGCAAATGATAAATAAAGGAGTAAATGCACGCATGCTATACCAGGCCAGAATCGTAATAGTAAAAGATAGCAATAGGATAACCCTGAATTCTACAGAAGCAGCACAAAAGTTTATTTCTGATATTTCCTAATGTTTTTTATCCTTGAAATACTCTCCGGGTATAGGTAATCTGATGGTATCTGTTTAAATTAAACGTATTGCAGCAATTCCAGTATTTTGTGACTGTATTTGTCATGGTTATTCATATATGGTTCTATTTTTCTATTTTTTTTATTTTATTTTTTTCCCTCTCCTCTTGGTCTACCTCCTCCTGCCCCCCTCCTTATGGCGTACTAGGAATAGTTATATATTTAAGCGCCCTTTAGATGGCTAATTTTGGTAGAATAGGACTGTCTGAGGATTTTAAGCACTTTTCAAGGAATATTGGAGGAATAATGTTGCCAATAAAGCGTAAGCTGATCATTAAAAGATTAGCTAGATCAGACCCAAGTGTTGTCTTCTTACAAGAGACACACCTTAAAGATACTGAAATACCCAAATTAAAATCTAAATGAATTGGTGAATGTTTAGCTACGCCCTGTACAGCCAGGAAAAGTGGTGTGGCAATTCTGATCATTAAAAAAAAAACTTACATATAAGATTATTAATATAGAGAAAGACATAGTTGCAAGATATATTTTATTATATATCCAAATCAATTATACCAAATTAGGTCTTTGTAACATCTACGGCACAAATTGATTCTCACCTGGATTTTGGGAAAAATTCAGGCTAAACTATTCCCTTATATTAATCAAAATCTCATAGTTGGAGGCGATTTTAATAAGTCTTTATGTACAGAATTAGAAAGATGTGATACAAAAAAACAGGAAAGAGTATGATATTTGGAGAATAAGTAACCCTGATGCACGTATCTTTACATGTGAATCTAAATATTATAAAACCTTTTCAAGAATTGATTATATACTTGTTGCCAAATCTCTATCTATCCTTAAAATAGATGCACAAGTGAACAATATTATCATATCAGACCATGCATGCATTTTAATTTCATTTCCCTCTCTAGCTCAATCCAAGGGTAAAAATCTAATTTTCTTTTAACCCAGATATCTCTACAATAACTCTAGATTTTCTCTCTGGCTAAAACAGAGCTGGAGAAATGATTGCACTAATAATATATCATACTTTAATTATAGAAAGATTCTGGGAAGCCGCTGAGGCGGTCCTAAGAGGGGAAATCAAAGCGTACATGTGCGCTAAGAAAAAGAAAGCTAATGCTCAAGAGGTGCAGCTTGCAAACCAAGTAAAAAATGTGTATAGAAAATATTACAATACTCATAGCAATCTTAACTGGAAAAAATACATTAAAGCCAGGCAAGAAAGGGATATCCTATTAAAACAAAAATCACAAGAAGAAGAGTTAAAGAATAATCTATATTATAGTAGTTTTCATGGATGTTCTGCTAAGTATTTAGCTAAACTGACCCGAAATAGAAAAAGGAAAAATTATATATTGACTATCAGAGAAGGTAATAATAGGTCCCTAAAAGGAAACCAAACCCACACAGAGAAAACGGAGGAACCAAAAAGGTCTCGAGAAAACAGTTTAATATTACACACTCAATGTGCTTTTGCAAACTTTCCGCAGCTAGGCAGCTAAGCTACCCATCAGGCTACTAGCTGCTGAAGGACCAAGTCTAAAAAAGGACAATCCCAGAGCCTCAGAAGGCCAAACCGCCCAAATTGGCGGCAAGAGTGTGCTAAGCCCTCCAACCCTCCACAGCATGGGGGAAGAAACTCTAGGTCTCGATAATATCAGATGCAAGAAAGAGTGACGCAGCAGAACTCCACAGACCCAGTCAACCAGATTGAGGGCTAATAAGGAATGAAACAATTCTTCCTGCCTCATGGACCCACAGGTCTTCTAGAATGCTTAGCTGAACTTGTTGAAACAAAAACAAGAAACACAAATGATAATATGAGCACTCAGCGCCTCAACCGGACCAGCTAAACAGAAACGGTGCCACGTGTCTAAACATCCACGAGACAGAAAAACCCAAACAGGACCAGCCTGCCACCAGGGTCCTAACTGTCAAGTTTCATAAATCCTCCATCAGAGGGGAAGAAGGAATAACAGACAAACATAGGACTAACATGTCCCTTAACAAACTTCCGCAGAAGTAACAGTGAGTATCGATCCCAGAAAGTTCCCGAAGGAAACATATAAAGAAAAATAAAAAAAAGACATCCTAATCGGATAAAAGAAAATATAAGGGAACCCATAGGTTAACACCCAAGAAGAAACAGGCATACCCGCAGGACCAGCCAAATGGAAACCCTGATCTTCCAACAAAACTGGGAAGGATCTCAATAACAGACAATCCGGAGATTACTTTATCCCCACATGTCTAATGAGGTGAGGCATTCGAAGTAGAAGACTGTGGATTCCCGTAAATAAACGTCTGGACTCTGCAGACGAATAATCGCCAAAAATATGTGGAAGCAAAAACGTGCTGCAACTTCGTGGGGGGAACAAGGCACCCTGCAAGGAGGGATAAACATAATCTGGGTTATCCGCATGTGTAGTAGGAGGGAGCGGTAGGGAACTCGCCTCTCAGAGGACAGGGCCCCCAGAGGCGGATGGCTCAGCAGTCCCTTGATTCCCCGAGCCCGGGGAACAAGGCGCTCTAATAGGGCATACCAAACATAACTGATTGACATGTGGCCAAACCGAATTCTTCACAGGACAAAGAATCTGAAATTTGAACAGTCTCAGCATCAGAATCCTACATAACTGGATAGAGAATATGCAAATATGGACTATAAGAAAAACAAGAACTAAACGGCACCTGACACCCACAATGGCTGGGGCACTCACCACCGCCTATGAACCAGACCCCTGCGGATCAGAATTTCTCCATCGCCACACGGTCAGGAATGCGGAAATGGAAGACCAGAACGTAATCACGCCCAGTCACAAAGTGAACCGTACAGTACAAAAAAGTGTGCCCAACCATAAGGTCGCGTCACTTCCAAAGGCCTTTATGTTCCAAGCCACGAGCCCAGTTAACACTACACATAAGAAGATTGAATCACATAAACATGATTAAAAAAAACCCTGTTCAATAATCCCCCTCAGGAGATATTAACCCTTGATTCCAAGATATAAAAGGCGTCCCACTGAGACCCTATAGTCTAGTAAATCCGCAAGGTTGGCACCTCACCGGAAACATTTGTATGACAGTACATTCATGAAGAAGTAAAATGAAAAGATCTTATGCCATGGAAACAGGAACACGGCCCTTCAAGTGTGACAGATAGTAGCATTGCCTCTGCCATGGACTTGAGAGAAGAAAGCAGGCAGCGAAGCAAAGTTTGAAAACGCTGATTGCTTGTGGAGCTGTTAAAATGAGTTGGGATGGTTTCGCAGAAAGACTCTTCCTGCATCTCCGGACTCTAACTTTCATCCAAGCCCTCACTGAGAGACTGACAGGATTACTTAAAACTCCTGTCCCATGTTGAAGAGTACTATCCTCCATAAGGGAAAAAAACAAACTTCTGACACTTCTCTGCCAACCTCCTGGGACGAAAGACAAAGAATGACTGGGGGATGGGGGAAGTGGGGAGGAGTATTTAAGCCTTTGGCTGGGGTGTCTGACTCCTCCTGGTGGCCAGGTTCTTAATTCCCAAAAGTAATGAATGCAGCTGTGGACTCTTTCCATTTAAGAAGAAAAAGGAAAAATAAAGTCCCTTTTACCTAGAAGACCAAAAGCACTTACCTGCAGTCTAGCTGTCCGACAGGAAGACGGCTCACAAGGCGTGAAAGGACACATACTCCTTACAGAGACCTGTAGAGAATTTTTTTTTTTTTACCAACTCTGGCTTTCTATAACTAGGGCAGCAATATGTTAGGAAACAAAGCACATTTCGGCTAAACCCAGATCCTTGCTTGCAGGGAAAAGTACCAGAAAAAGGAATAATTTCTTCAGACACCAAAACTTCCCCTCCTCCATTGACAGAGGCAAAGAGAATGACTGGGGATTATAGGTCGGGGAGTGACACTTAACAGCTTTGCTGTGGTGCTCTTTGTCTCCTCCTGCTGACTAGGAGTGATATTCTCACTAGTAATTAAATGACGTTGAGGACTCTCCATATCTCAGGAAAGAGAGAGAGAGAGCGAGAGAACAAGATAGAGAGAACAAGAGAGAGAGAACAAGAGAGAGAAAACGAGAGAGAGAAAACGAGAGAGAGAGCGAGAACGAGAGAGAGAGCGAGAACGAGAGAGAGAGCGAAAACGAGAGAGAGAGCGAAAACGAGAGAGAGAGCGAAAACGAGAGAGAGAGCGAAAACGAGAGAGAGAGCGAAAACGAGAGAGAGAGCGAAAACGAGAGAGAGAGCGAAAACGAGAGAGAGAGAGCGAAAACGAGAGAGAGAGAGCGAAAACGAGAGAGAGAGAGCGAAAACGAGAGAGAGAGAGCGAAAACGAGAGAGAGAGAGCGAAAACGAGAGAGAGAGAGCGAAAACGAGAGAGAGAGCGAAAACGAGAGAGAGCAAAAACGAGAGAGCGAGAGCGAAAACGAGAGAGCGAGAGCGAAAACGAGAGAGCAAGAGCGAAAACGAGAGAGCAAGAGCGAAAACGAGAGCGAAAAAGAGAGAGAGAGAAAACGAGAGAGAGAACGAGAGAGAGAGAGAGAGAGAGAGAGAACGAGAACGAGAGAGAGAGAGAGAGAAAAGAAAAAAAGAATGAGAGAGAAAGAAAGAACGAGAGAGAGAGAAAGAACGAGAGAGAGAGGAAGAACGAGAGAGAGAGGAAGAATGAGAGAGAGAGGAAGAACGAGAGAGAGAGAGAAAGAACGAGAGAGAGAGAAATAAATAGAGAGAAAGAAAGAGATATAGATAAAGGGTGGGGCCTAAGGTTGCAAATTGGGGAGGGGTTATTATATAACCCCACTTACCACTCGTGCTAAGTCACCTACAGGCCTTCCATTATTTGTGCAGGACAGCTGCCAACCCTACTGGAAGCCAGCTGACAATTGGCGACTACACACATTTTATCTCTGGTCAATGGTTCACCAGATGTGTTCAGTGAGCTGTCATTAGTGCATTGCTACTCTGGAGCAATACCTATGTCCTTAAACCATGTAAGTGCAATAATAAAATTCTCTAACATTTTTTTTTTTCACTTTTACGTCCCTTTAATAGTTGTTTGGAACATTTTACTTTCGCTTCTCTGAGTGCAGCATCATCACAGCTTCCAGGAATAGCCTTTTTACTTATTTATATTTAAATAATGCATGCTCAAAGACTATCAAAGTGTTAAAGACTAACTTGCAAGGAGAAAAAGATTATGAATAAAGTTTCCTGCAGGCGCCAGCCTGGTTTACCTAAAGACAATTTGCAGCCTGGGGAAAATTCATTATTCTTCCAACATGGAAATAAATGAAGATCCAATCTCACATTAAAAAATAATTTAAGATACAGATACGATAATAAGGTTAATTTCTTTCCTGCTGTCACTAAATACACATTAGGAGTCTGTTTTCAGCTTGACATATATAAATGGTTTTAATTCTAGATACTCGTCACTCGCCTTTTGTGTAATTAAAATAGATAATGCTTTGTGATGAAGAAACACTAGCGTTTCCCCTTTTCCTCTTATACATCTATTTGTTAGGTTTACTTTCAGCGTAATGGCGAGGCCAGCGTTGTCACCTGACATCAGGGGAAGCTAAACTTCTGTACAGGTGTTGTAAGATGGATTCCGCAATCCATAAAGGTCATTTCAATTTCAAATCCCCTAGGCCTGAAGCAGAGGGAAACATTTCAAATATTCATGTCTTGTTTTAAACAAAAATGTACCCAGTACTTGCAGCCTACAGGCTTAACGCAGCCATGCATATTTGTTTTGTTCCCCCCAGACTGGGCATCACTGGCAATCTAAGACCATAATGCCTGACCATTCTTGCTAATTGCAGTCCATACTGAGTGCATGTGGGAGAGAGAGAGTGCACGCTCTGCCATGAGATAATAAGCACTTTAGAATGTTATGGCTTTGACAATAATCGCTCACACACTACAGCCTCTGTCACCCACAGCTTATTTTATAGGGAGGAAAGCAAGGCTGGGGATACTGTAGGGACAGGGCAAGTACCATTTAAAATATGTATGACCTAAACAAACATGCTTTCATGCTTCCCTGTTCTGTAGTTCAAATAGATTACATTGATAGACAGATCTGCCTTTCAACACCTGCAGAGAAGTTTACATCCCACTGATGTTAGGTTATACTCTATTGGCTTCACTATTGTGACAAACGTAGGCCTAACAAATACCTCTTTAAACTTTTTCTATGTTTTGCCAAAGTCAGCTACTGATGCCTGATGAAACGAACCTGTATGTCTGAAAAATGCGTTGCATGTTTAGAATGAAAGGTTTTAACTTTTATTTGGTGCAGTTTTCTCTCTAAAACCTCCGATTGATTCAGGCTCATTGGGATTATTGTTAACCCTTACACCTGAGTGGAACCCAGACTGTCTGCCAAGCACAAAAGGCCAGTCAGCCCTGTCCTGAGAGGGATCCCGATTGCCTGTGAAGCCCAGGTGGCCAGTCAGCCTGCACTGAGAGGGATCCTGATTGCCTGTGAAGCCCAGGTGGCCAGTCAGCCCTGTCCTGAGAGAGATCCCGATTGCCTGTGAAGCCCAGGTGGCCAGTCAGCCCTGCACTGAGAGGGATCCTGATTGCCTGTGAAGCCCAGTCGGCCAGTCAGCCTGCACTGAGAAGGATCCTGATTGCCTGTGAAGCCCAGGTGGCCAGTCAGCCCTGCACTGAGAGGAATCCTGATTGCCTGTGAAGCCCAGTCGGCCAGTCAGCCCTGCACTGAGAGGGATCCTGATTGCCTGTGAAGCCCAGTCGGCCAGTCAGCCTGCACTGAGAAGGATCCTGATTGCCTGTGAAGCCCAGGTGGCCAGTCAGCCCTGCACTGAGAGGAATCCTGATTGCCTGTGAAGCCCAGTCGGCCAGTCAGCCCTGCACTGAGAGGGATCCTGATTGCCTGTGAAGCCCAGTCGGCCAGTCAGCCTGCACTGAGAAGGATCCTGATTGCCTGTGAAGCCCAGGTGGCCAGTCAGCCCTGCACTGAGAGGAATCCTGATTGCCTGTGAAGCCCAGTCGGCCAGTCAGCCCTGCACTGAGAGGAATCCTGATTGCCTGTGAAGCCCAGTCGGCCAGTCAGCCCTGCACTGAGAGGGATCCTGACTGCCTGTGAAGCCCAGGTGGCCAGTTAGCCCTGCACTGAGAGGAATCCTGATTGCCTGTGAAGCCCAGGTGGCCAGTCAACCCTGCACCGAGAGGGATCCTGATTGCCTGTGAAGCCCAGGTGGCCAGTTAGCCCTGCACTGAGAGGAATCCTGATTGCCTGTGAAGCCCAGGTGGCCAGTTAGCCCTGCACTGAGAGGGATCCTGATTGCCTGAGAAGCCCAGGTGGCCAGTCAGCTGGCCAGAGGCTGTTGAGATCCAGCTTGCTATACTAGCACTTATTCATAGTGCTTTATTCATTGCGAGTACCCTTTTGGGATGTTTTTTATTCTGTTTAATATATGTTTTTAAACTTTCTGTACCATGAGGCGCCCTTCTTCTGTCTGAATCATGAAAGTAAATGTTTGGGTTTCATGTCCCTTTAAACGGAAGAGGGAAATCCTTTTTTTATTAAGCCCCCACAAAGGTATGCTAAAGATGATGCAATAAGTCAGATATAAGGTAACAGAGAAATCATACCAAAGGATTTTCCAACAGGCCACATTGTTGATACATAACAGAATCACACAACAAGATGAAGTGTGTAAATGACCCCAATAAGCTACTCTATCCAGATAAGCAAACACTTGTGTCATAGAAGCCCCACATGGTAAGAGTCATCAAAAAAAGTAGTAACAAAAATTGCAAAACAATACGATCCATTCTGGCATCAATGATAACACAGTACAACAAGAAAATAAAGGCAACCTGATTAATAAAGTCTAAATCTAAGCTTCCGGGCATTACAAGAAGAGAATCCACCACATTTCCCTGATGCCAAAGCATTCAGTTATCGGGCCAGGAAAGCAGGGGCATTTTGCTTTGTCAGTTTTGTAAACAATTGTTTCTGGAGTACAATTTTGTTTAACCTCTTACTAAAAGGGATTTTTTTTTGTATGTGGCCCTTAAGGCTCCTAAAATATTGATTGACAGCCCCCCTCATGTGTTAGGAAACTGTCACTTTAAATATTGTAAAAATTAGAATAAAGTTTTAGTGTTCATAAAGCAACGGCTGCTGCCATGTTGTATTCTCTGTATTCTTCTCTGCTGAGGCCAAAAAGAAAAATGATATAAAGCCATTAGTGTTTAACCAATTACCGTGTACATAATATCGCAAAGGGGATGAATGAATACATTGCAAATATGTTCACTAAATATAATCAAATATTTTATATTACAATCTAAGTGTTTAATGTCCCTTTAATTACACTGTGCTTATGTATAAGTTTTGTGTCTCTAACAATTCCTGGAGCTTTTAAATAAGCAGAGTACAAATGTTTTTCAGAATCTCCCTCTCACAATAAAGGGCAGAGCCCAACCATGCTCCGCGGGGCATTAGTTAAGCTAACATCAGGATCTGAATATGGACAAAGTAGAACTGGTGACTAAGTACAGAAGTCCCAATAACAAATGAATCCTTGTGATAAGATTCTTGATTCCATTACATAATAAATTCAGTAATGTGGTATTTTTAAGTCTCTTATTCAATCAATGTTTAGCAGTTCAATCATTAATATGTTTGTCTTGTATTCCAATCAATATGAGCACATACTATAGGCATTTAAGCAAAATACGTCAGCAAGCACATTATTATTATTAGGATGATGTTGGGGAATGGTATTTCTTTATAAAATGGTGGCTTGTAATTGATTTTTTTAATGGACCATTTGCTTGTTCTTAGGCCCCCACAGGATTTTTGTTTGATGCTGCTTGCACATTGTAAATTCATTATTGCCAAACCATTTCCCAGAAGTATTACATCATTAAAGAAATAAAGCTGCACAGAAAATGAAAATATGCACGGAATGTACATCCCTAAATGCAGGAGCCAAGTTAACCATAGACAATAAAGCAACCAGAATCTTAGCCCATAAATAAAACAGCAACATTGTTTTAAGGGATGAGCTCTAGGTGGTTTGTTGACTATTAACCACAATCTCATTTTGACTACTAGAAATTCTTGGCAAACGACGACTGACAACTAATCTTGAGTAAAGTACAAAACATGTATTATCTTGTGCTACCCGTCTGGCTTATTAGCCAGCATTACCAGCAGGAAATAGTTCTGGGTGGTTTTACATTATTATTATTATTTCTTTGAAATACAAAAGTTTGCACAGGGGCAGGAGCATCTAGGACAGACAGCCTCAAACTTGGCCCTCCAGACGTTTTGGAACTACATTTTCCATGATGCTCAGCCAGCATATCTGCTGGCTGAGCATCATGGGAAATATAGTTCCAAGTTTGAGGATGTCTAATCTAGGATGTACTACTTTGCAGATATATAATTACCATAATAATAAAGCTTACACAATTATGCTTAAAGGACCAGTAAATACTGTGGATTTTCATAATCGTCAAATTCATGATAAAAAAGACAATGCAATAGCACTCAGTCTAAATTTCAAATGAGTGTGTAGATTCTGTATCATGTGACAGTCATCAGCCAATCACAAATTCATAAACGTATATTCTTTGAATTCTTGCACAAGCTCAGTAGGAGCTGGTGACTCAAAGTATAAATATAAAAAGACTGTGAACATTTTGTTAATGAAAGTAAATTGGAAAGTTGTTTAAAATTGCCTGCCAATTTACTATCTGAATCAAACATTTAATTTTGACTTGAGTGTCCCTTTAATGTTTCTTCTTCACGCCTCAAGCTGTGAACAAGTTGTCATCAGTTTAATAACTGTTGTCCAAAACCAGTTTTACAAATCAATATAAATGTTTGAAGATAATCTTACAGCAATACTGGTGCAGCAAAAAAGGTGTCATGCAAAATAGGCTACAATTAGCACAATATAAAAAAATTATTTCTAATCTTTCAGAATGAATTGGCTATGGCTATAAGGATGAGTAGATTTTTTTTTTTATAAGGGAATCCTTTCATAATATAAGTAAAATCACACAAAACAAATGTGCACTCCCTAAATACAAAGCATGAGAAACATGGCAACTATGTTGGGGGCCTTGACAATAACTCATTATGTACAGAATGATGACAAAGCAAAGCTTAGGTATTCTGTGCATATATATGCCCCTTTTAATAAACATACAGAAGAGTTTTCGAAAGTGCTACATATATAGCCCATTTTTTTTATATAAATATTTTTTTTTAATGTGTGTTAATATATATACACACGCGTATGTGTATATATATATATATATATATATATATATATATATATATATATATATATATATATATATATATATATACACACACACATATATATATATATATATATATATATATATACACACACACACACACACACAATTAATGAAGAGATGTCTTGCTAATCATGTTTAATAAAAATGACTACATCTAGCATCTTAATGAGTATGGGCAAACTGAAAAAACTATTTTATCAGTGCAGAGCTCGGGGGGTTTAAATAAAACATAACTATGAATACTACTTTGGATTGGACATGGTGCCATATTCTTTCCAGTTATTGATTTACAAATTGTAATACAGAACAATAATCTATGATTCAAGAGAGAAAAAAGCATTTGTCAGCAGAGACAAAAGATAGTCCTTTCAATAAAACCATGTAAAAGCTTATTTGTGATTAGATCGGCTTTGTAGACAGATGTGCTATAGACAGTGATTTGTGGTTAAAAGATTCAAGTTGAATCATTATTAATAAGTCTATTTATTGGATGTTCAGGTTACTAGTTACACAACATGCATAAAAATTAGATTGTAGCTACTGTGAGCTAATAAATTAGCCTACGTACACAAAATAAATGCCTAGATTTTCCTTGGTTAAACAGAGTAATAACAATACATGCACAACTCAACTATCTGCCAACTTAAAACTCAGACCATTGGAACCAAATTACCAGCCCACTCTACCGTTATTTGTTAAAAATAAAATAAATAAAAACATTCTCTAGAGCAATGGTTCTCAACAAAGAGTAAACAAAAAATAAACAAAAAAAATTATATATTTCTCAGACTATAAGCTCTCAAAAATGGGCATTAAATATTTTTTCTTTGTTATAGCTAAAATTGTGAAGTATATATATTTTCTTAATTAAAATTAAGAAGGAGCACCTGTGCTGAAACAAAAAACACAGTTTTGATGATATAGGGACAGTCATACAGGGAGTACTTGGATTGTCCAAGCATTCCTTATATATTTTAATGTATAAGCTATGTGAATTTAAATACACACAAATGGTGTCTTTAGAGCAGTGTTTCCTGATCTATTGATCTCCAGATAAATAGATTAGGAAACACTGCTCTAAAGATTATAATCTTACTATAAAATGTTATTAATGCTTAAGAGAGGTTATAATGAATTCAGCCTAATATTAAAGTGATGGTAAACTTTCCACTTTTTATATTCAGATCCTGAAAATTAGTGATATTTTAGATGGACTTAAATTGATCACTTCTAATGAAGATGCACTTTAACTTACTTTTTAATTTAGCCGTGCCCTTCTAATACCCCACGCTCCTGCCGCCCATTCTAAAAGTAATAGATTTTGTGAGCCAACAGTTTGAACTTTTCTCTAATCATCACTCAAGTTAAAATAAAAGTGCCATATGGATAGAGCGCCGTTAGCTTACAAAAACTATTACTGTGGGAGCGTACAGTATTAAAAATGGCACGCCTAGATTAAAACAATTAAAATTTTGGCTTCAGAACAGATGCAATGCTTCTTTGAATACTGTCATTCAAGTACTGAAATGTGTTTAGTGGGATACTGCATTATTCTTCAAGAATGTCTCCAATTCTTTGAGTGATTAAGGAGGTGAAAAACATAATTTATGCTTACCTGATAAATTTATTTCTCTTGTAGTGTGTTTAGTCCACGGGTCATCCATTACTTATGGGATATATTCTCCTTCCCAACAGGAAGTTGCAAGAGGATCACCCAAGCAGAGCTGCTATATAGCTCCACCCCTCACATGTCATATCCAGTCATTCGACCGAAACAAGACGAGAAAGGAGAAACTATAGGGTGCAGTGGTGACTGGAGTTTTAATTCAAATTTAGAACTGCCTCAAAAAAAGACAGGGCGGGCCGTGGACTGAACACACTACAAGAGAAATAAATTTATCAGGTAAGCATAAATTATGTTTTCTCTTGTTAAGTGTGTTCAGTCCACGGGTCATCCATTACTTATGGGATACCAATACCAAAGCTAAAGTACACGGATGATGGGAGGGACAAGGCAGGAACATTAAACAGAAGGAACCACTGCCTGTAGAACCTTTCTCCCAAAAACAGCCTCCGAAGAAGCAAAAGTGTCAAATTTGTAAAATTTTGAAAAGGTATGAAGTGAAGACCAAGTTGCAGCCTTGCAAATCTGTTCAACAGAGGCCTCATTCTTAAAGGCCCAGGTGGAAGCCACAGCTCTAGTGGAATGAGCTGTAATTCTTTCAGGGGGCTGCTGTCCAGCAGTCTCATAGGCTAGACGTATTATGCTACGAAGCTAAAAAGAGAGAGAGGTGGCTGAAGCCTTTTGACCTTTCCTCTGTCCAGAATAAACGACAAACAGAGAAGAAGTTTGCCGAAAATCCTTAGTTGCCTGTAAGTAGAACTTCAGGGCACGGACTACGTCCAGATTATGCAAAAGACGTTCCTTCTTTGAAGAAGGTTTAGGACATAACAATCTCCTGATTGATATTCCTATTAGAAACAACCTTAGGTAAAAACCCAGGTTTAGTACGCAAAACTACCTTGTCTGAATGAAAAATCAGATAAGGAGAATCACAATGTAAGGCAGATAACTCAGAGACTCTCCGAGCCGAGGAAATAGCCATCAAAAACAGAACTTTCCAAGATAAAAACTTAATATCAATGGAATGAAGGGGTTCAAACGGAACACCCTGAAGAACTTTAAGAACCAAGTTTAAGCTCCACGGGGGAGCAACAGTTTTAAACACAGGCTTAATCCTAGCCAAAGCCTGACAAAAAGCCTGGACGTCTGGGTTCTCTGCCAGACGTTTGTGAAAAAGAATAGACAGAGCAGAAATCTGTCCCTTTAACAAACTAGCAGATAAACACTTTTCTAAACCCTCTTGTAGAAAAGACAATATCCTAGGAATCCTAACCTTACTCCATGAGTAACTCTTGGATTCACACCAATGTAAATATTTACGCCATATCTTATGGTAATTTTTTCTGGTAACCGGTTTCCGAGCCTGTATCAATGTATCAATAACTGACTCCGAGAAACCACGCTTTGATAGAATCAAGCGTTCAATCTCCATGCAGTCAGCCTCAGAGAAATTAGGCTTGGATGGTTGAAAGGACCCTGAATTAGAAGGTCCTGCCTCAGAGGCAGAGACCATGGTGGACAGGACGACGTCCACTAGGTCTGCATACCAGGTCCTGCGTGGCCACGCAGGCGCTATCAGAATCACCGATGCTCTCTCCTGTTTGATCCTGGCAATCAGACGAGGCAGCAACGGAAATGGTGGAAACACATAAGCCATGTTGAAAACCCAAGGGGCTGCTAGTGCATCTATCAGCACCGCTCCCGGGTCCCTGGACCTGGATCCGTAACAAGGAAGCTTGGCGTTCTGGCGAGAAGCCATGAGATCCAGCTCCGGTTCGCCCCAACGAAGAATCAGTTGAGCAAATACCTCCCCGGGTGAAGTTCCCACTCCCCCGGGTGAAAGGTCTGGCGGCTGGGATGTAGATCGCTGACAGATGGCAAGAGTGAGACTCTGCCCAGCGAATTATCTTTGAGACTTCTAACATCGCTAGGGAACTCCTGGTTCCCCCTTGATGATTGATGTAAGCCACAGTCGTGATGTTGTCCGACTGAAATCTGATGAACCTCAGTGTTGCTAACTGAGGCCAAGCTAGAAGAGCATTGAATATTGCTCTTAATTCCAGAATGTTTATTGGAAGGAGTTTCTCCTCCTGAGTCCACGATCCCTGAGCCTTCAGGGAATTCCAGACTGCGCCCCAGCCTAGAAGGCTGGCATCTGTTGTTACAATCTTCCAATCTGGTCTGCGAAAGGTCATTCCCTTGGACAGATGAATCCGAGACAACCACCAGAGAAGAGAATCTCTGGCCTCCTGGTCCAGATTTAGTAAAGGGGACAGATCTGAGTAATCCCCATTCCACTGACTCAGCATGCATAATTGCAGCGGTCTGAGATGCAGGCGCGCAAATGGCACTATGTCCATTGCCGCGACCATTAAGCCGATTACTTCCATGCACTGAGCTACTGATGGGCTTGGAATGGAATGAAGGACACGGCAAGCATTTAGGATTTTTGATAACCTGGACTCCGTCAGGTAAATCTTCATTTCTACAGAATCTATAAGAGTCCCTAGAAAGGGAACCCTTGTGAGTGGTAACAGAGAACTCTTTTCCATGTTCACTTTCCACCCATGCGACCTCAGAAATGCTAGAACTCTCTCTGTATGAGACTTTGCATTTTGAAAACTTGACGCTTGTATCAGAATGTCGTCTAGGTACGGAGCCACCGCTATGCCTCGCGGTCTTAGAACCACCAGAAACGAGCCCAGAACCTTTGTAAAAATTCTCGGGGCCGTAGCTAACCCGAAGGGAAGAGCTACAAACTGGTAATGCCTGTCTAGAAAGGCAAACCTTAGGTACCGATAATGATCTTTGTGAATCGGTATGTGAAGGTAGGCATCCTTTAAGTCCACTGTGGTCATGTACTGACCCTCTTGGATCATGGGTAGAATGGTTCGAATAGTTTCCATTTTGAATGATGGAACTTTTAGGAATTTGTTTAAGATTTTTAGGTCCAAGATTGGTCTGAAGGTTCCCTCTTTCTTGGGAACCACAAACAGATTTGAGTAAAATCACTGCCCTTGT
Source organism: Bombina bombina (assembly GCF_027579735.1). NCBI lineage: Eukaryota > Metazoa > Chordata > Amphibia > Anura > Bombinatoridae > Bombina > Bombina bombina. The sequence goes on along the minus strand of NC_069503.1, from coordinate 220,727,154 downwards.
TCCGTCCGCGGAACTGGGTGGATCACCCCCATTACTAGGAGGTCTTGTACACAGTGAAGAAAAGCCTCTTTCTTTAGTTGGTTTGCTGATAACCTTGAAAGATGAAATCTCCCTTGTGGAGGAGAAGCTTTAAAGTCCAGAAGGTATCCCTGAGATATAATCTCCAACGCCCAGGGATCCTGGACATCTCTTGCCCAAGCCTGGGCGAAGAGAGAAAGTCTGCCCCCCACTAGATCAGTTTCCGGATAGGGGGCCCTCTCTTCATGCTGTCTTAGGGGCAGAAGTAGGCTTTCTGGCCTGCTTGCCCTTGTTCCAGGACTGGTTGCTTTTCCAACCCTGTCTGTAACGAGCAGCAGTTCCTTCCTGTTTTGGAGCGGAGGAAGTTGATGCTGCTCCTGCCTTGAAATTACGAAAGGCAAGAAAACTAGACTGTTTGGCCTTTGCTTTGGCCCTGTCCTGAGGAAGGGTGTGACCCTTACCTCCAGTAATGTCAGCAATAATCTCCTTCAAGCCGGGCCCGAATAAGGTTTGCCCTTTGAAAGGAATATTAAGCAATTTAGATATAGAAGTTACATCTGCTGACCAGGATTTAAGCCATAGCGCTCTGCGCGCCTGGATGGCGAATCCGGAATTCTTAGCCGTTAGTTTGGTTAAATGCACAACGGCATCCGAGACAAATGCATTAGCTAGCTTAAGGGCTTTAAGCCTGTTCATAGTCTCATCCAATGGTGCTGTGCGAATAGCCTCTTCCCGAGACTCAAACCAGAATGCCGCTGCAGCAGTGATGGGCGCAATGCATGCAAGGGGCTGTAATATAAAACCTTGTTGAACAAACATTTTCTTAAGGTAACCTAATTTTTTATCCATTGGATCTGAGAAAGCACAACTATCCTCCACCGGAATAGTAGTACGCTTGGCTAAAGTAGAAACTGCTCCCTCCACCTTAGGGACCGTCTGCCATAAGTCTCGTGTGGTGGCGTCTATTGGGAACATCTTTCTAAATATCGGAGGAGGGGAAAAAGGCACACCAGGTTTATCCCACTCCTTGCTAATAATCTCTGTAAGCCTTTTAGGTATAGGAAAAACGTCAGTACACACCGGTACCGCATAGTATTTATCCAGCCTACATAATTTCTCTGGGATAGCAACCGTGTCGCAATCATTCAGAGACGCTAATACCTCCCCTAGCAATACACGGAGGTTCTCAAGCTTAAATTTAAAATTTGATATTTCTGAATCCGGTCTCCCTGGATCAGATCCGTCACCCACAGAATGAAGTTCTCCGTCCTCATGTTCTGCAAATTGTGACGCAGTGTCAGACATGGCCCTCATATCATCAGCGCGCTCTGTCCTTAACCCAGAGCTATCGCCACAATCTCACGCACCTCCTGAGCGGGAGGCGAAGGTACTGACACGTGAGGAGAGTTAGGCGGCATATCTTCCCCCTCGTTGTCTGGTGATAATTTCTTTACCGGTAAAGACAGACTTTTATTTAAAGTAACATCAATACAATTGTTACACATATTTCTATTGGGCTCCACATTGGCCTTTAAACATAATGAGCAAGCAGATTCATCTGTGTCAGACATGTTTAAACAGACTAGCAATGAAGCTATCAAGCTTGGAAATTTCTTTCAATAAGTTTACAAGCAATATAAAAAACGCTGCAGCGCTTTTAAAAACACAAAAAAAAACTGTCACAGTTGAAATAACAATGAACTAATACAGTTATAGCAACCAATTTTTAACAGTAAATGTAAGAAATTAGCAGAGGATTGCACCCATTAGCAAAAGGATGAGTAACCCCTCAATACCCAAAACGGATAATCAATTTAAGATTTAACACTTTTCTCACAGTCAAACACACTGTCACAGGTCTGCTGTGACTGATTACCTCCCTCAAAAATGAATTTTGAAGACCCCTGAGCTCTCTGGAGACATCCTGGATCAAAGAGGAAGAAGCAGGAAGACTGTGCTAGAATTTTAACTGCGCAACAAGGCGCTAAAAAAAGGTCCCTCCCACTCCTATTACAACAGTGGGAGACCTGATATAACGGTTTCTATGCAGAAATATACGTTAGCCATGTTGAAAAAAATCATGCCCAAAAAAATTTATCACCAAAGTACCTCACAAAACGAATAACATGCCAGTAAACGTTTTAAAAACAACTTTTCAGTGTTATGCAAAGTTATCACTAAGCCTGCTACCAGTCGCTTCTACTGCAGTGAAAGGCTCATACATTTATTTCAGTACTAACAGTATTTAAAGTTAAATTCTAGTCCCTAGAAAATAACTCAACTGCGCATACATTTATCAGCCTGATACCAGTCGCTACTACTGCATTAAAGGCTGTACTTACGTCATATGGGTAACAGCAGTGTTTTCTTAGTCAATTCCATTCCTAGAAAATATTTTACTGCACATACCTAATTTGCGGGGGACCCCGCATGCTATTCCCTTCTCTGAAGTTACCCCACTCCTCAGAATGTGCGAGAACAGCCAGTGGATCTTAGTTACGTCTGCTAAGATCATAGAAAAAACGCAGGCAGATTCTTCTTCTAAATACTGCCTGAGAGAACAAACAGCACACTCCGGTGCTATTTTAAAATAATAAACTTTTGATTGAAGAATGTTAAGTAAAAAACTCCTATCTCCTCTCACAACCTCCTTTGTTGAGACTTGCAAGAGAATGACTGGATATGACATGTGAGGGGTGGAGCTATATAGCAGCTCTGCTTGGGTGATCCTCTTGCAACTTCCTGTTGGGAAGGAGAATATATCCCGTAAGTAATGGATGACCCGTGGACTGAACACACTTAACAAGAGAAATCTTATTCATATGAAGCTTTAATTAAGTTTAGATTTGTTAATTTGGGAGGCCATTGGAAGTGTTTGACGTTATCTTTATGTTCATAAAACCACCATTAAATTTGTTCAGCAATGTGTAAGATCTCAAGGAAAGTTTGCATTACTGGGCCAAGATTGCTGCAAAAAGAGTTATCGATTCTTCAGAATGTATAACAGTTAGCAACAAAAATTGTGGATGGAAAGTATTTTGACTTTCTCCAAAAGTAAACCGGTCCAGATGACCAAAGCAATGACAAACTGTCATCCATAGCTCCTTAAGCAGGTTATGTGTATTTATTCATTGACCTTAAATACAAGTGTTCTCTGAATGTCCGTCCGGCAATAGATTCCAGCTTTGTGAAGATCACAGCATACAGGTTTTGTTAAAACTGTGCCACATAAATGCCAATTTAGTCCTGTGCTAAATTTTTGGAGTTGTACTTTTATTGCATTTTAGCAATTATCTTGTGAACAGTCTATTTCTATAAGTCAAACTAGCTGCCCCTGTTGCTTCTTGCTGAAGATTCCATTGGTCGTTTGGGTTTATGCTGTCATTATTCTGTGCATATTTATCTTGACACATCAAATAATGTTGTCTTTTTTTGTGATAGATACTGCACAATTTGTGTACCAACTATTTAGCCTATTTACAAGTCTACTAGCTGTCTCAGGCAGCTTTGAAAACACATTATCAGACCTCTTAAGACAAACACATTCTTCAATGACATTCAACCTAACATGTCTCACCTTTGTAGCTGGATTTCTAATTGTAAATTGGATGCTTCAAATATTTCTCTCTCTCTCTATATATATATATATATATATATATATATATATATATATATATATATATATATATATATATATATATATATATATATATATATATATATATATATATATATATATATATATATATATATATATATATATATACATACATATATATACATATACACACACACATATATATATATATATATATACACACACACACACACATATATATATACATATATATACATATACACACACACATATATATATATATATATATATATATATATATATATATATACACACACACACACACACATATATATATATACACACACACACACACACACACATATATATATATTTTAACCTTTTAAAGCCGTTATGCCGTTCCATTCCGTCATAATTAGACTGGGCTTTAAAGCCGTTATGACGGAATGGAACGTCATAACTAACGGCTGTCCTGAAGCCTTCTGTGCTTCAGGGATTTAATCGCGGTCTGGAGGGCGTTCCTAGGATTGTAGGGACGCCCCCCAGATGCGATCCAATAATTGAAATCTCGCGATCGTATGCACGATCGCGTAGTTTCAATTTGTCTACATCGGAACAGTTGTTCCGATGTAGGCACTTTAACCCTGTCACGAAAGGGTTAAATGTTAAGAATGTGCATCAAACTTAAAAAAACAACAACTTTAAAGTAATTTGATACACCAGCACAAAGAATGGTAACATGCACCGACAAAAAAAATATATTTTATAAATTAGAAAAAGCTGGACCACTATCCATAGAAAACAAATCCTTGTCTTTACAAGGCGCAGATATGAGGTGCTGTACAAAATTTAGAAAACTGACAGGAAAAGTGAAAAAGCTGAGAAACAAACAAGATGATATTTTGAAACTCCTGTAGTGCAGCTTTAAAAAGGTTATGTCAATAGCTTTCAAAGTAGCAGAGGATAAAAACAAAAGCTGCCTGGTAATGGAAGCCGCTAATTACGCAGACGCTGAAGTCTACCTCTCCTGTTCTTGCCTCATTCGCATTCGCTCATCTTCTGAAGGGTGGGCTTCTTGCATTTTCATTTTCCAAGATCCCCTGTGTTCAATCTTGTCATCTTTTCGATGTTTGCCAAACCTGTCAAGAACAAGGGGAATTCTAAGTGGCTTTGTGGAGCAATTCTCTTGCTCTCAAGTCTATATTGCTGGTTAATTCCAATTTTCAGTAATATTTCTGCATGCATTCTGGGGATGGGGGTTATTTCATCACAATGCAAGCAGCAGTTATAAGCCAGTATTTTGTTAATTAGGAGGCAAAGCAGCTGTCCTCATAGTAATATGGAATTTAGATCCAGTGAGATAAAGTATATTCAGGTCCAGAGCTGAGATTGTTTCATGCATGCTCGTGTCAGTATCAAACACTACATAATAAGGGTTAAGCGTCATTTCTTCAGTCTAAATATTGCTTCCACAAAATAGGAAATATATCCAATCCATTAGTCCATATCTGCATAACAATTAACCAGTTATGTGTTTGATGCAAAGATATCAAGATGCTCACTAATGTACACTGAAACAGCACAGAAGCTGTGTGACTGAATATTAATATGCAAAAGCAGGAGAGTTCAAAAACGTGCAAACAAAAACACTCGCAACAATAAAAGTCATTTGGCAAACACATTGCTAAGGGCTCACAATTACATTACGCATGCGATACCACAGATTTTTCCTACAGATAGATTGTACAATTAAAAAAAACCCTTTTTTTTATTACTTTATCTTTACATTTACTATGTTGTCTTTAGTACCATTTGTTGATGAGCATACTTAGGTAGGGAGTAGGCAAGTGTCTGCAGAACTATTTTGCAGTTTTACATCAGTTAGACATTGTTCAAATATTATTGCCAAAAGCATTGATGCAAAACTGCTGAAATATAGTGCTTCAGACATGTAAACACCTATAAGCCAACTTAGGTATGCTTTACAACTAAGGATAGCAAAAGAACAAAGTACAATTCAAAACTGAAGTAAAGTGGGAATTCTCTTAAAAGTGTATGCTCCATCTAACTCATGAAATTAAAGGGACACTAAACGCTAAATACATATCATGCAACTGCCTCTAATCATGGGTGCTGCCATTATGGAATCTATGTAGGTATCTGAAGGAGAGTTGCTGTGCACGTGCAAACAGGTCGGCACTGGAATGTAGTGAAAGACAGATTTAAACATGACTAGAGGGAGGTGGGGAATAACCTCAATACTATGCTTATAAAATGTTATTAGTGTTTTATGTCCCTTTAAACTTCACATGTATAATAATAAACACATAAGTTCATACAAAACATTGTAAAGGTTTCCACTTTGCTGTGCTGCCTTAAACACGATCACAAACATTTCAGAAACCAGAGATGAGGCCTTTTTTGAAATTTCCTACTTAACACAGAATAACAGACACAAAACCTTGTGGTACTTGTGTGTAGCCCCACAGAACCAAAAGGGTTAGCGCCAGCTTCAGACCAACATACTGAATTTAAAACACAACAAAACAAAATAAAATCTCAATTTAATCTGTTAAATGGGCTAAACTTGCTGCGTTACTGATGAGATCATTGTAGCCTGCCAAATTACCTACGGATTTCATTAGGATACAAGGCTATTGAAGAAACATCCATTAGTTGATTAATGAAGAAAAACAAAAACTGATTAAGACATAAAAAGTTCTATCGTGTTAAATTGGGTATGAACAGAAGAAGCAGAAACAAAGCAAAAGAAAGCTTCATCTATCCGATAGTATCTGTATTCTCTATTCTGATCTTAAAGGGGCACTCAGGTAAAATTACATTTTCATGATTCAGAAACAGCATGTCATTTTAAACAACTTTCCAATTTACTTCCATTAAAAAAAATGTGCACAGTCTTTTATATTTACACTTTTTGAGTCACCAGCTCCTACTGAGCATGTGCAAGAATTCACAGACTATACGTATATGCATTTGTGATTGGCTGATTGCTATCACCTGGTACAGGGGGAGTGGAAATACACATAACTTTGAAAATTGTTAGAAGAAAATCTACAACTCATTTGAAATTCAGAGTAAATGCTTTTGTATTGTCTAGTTATCTTGCATTGGTTGATTATGCAAATCTACTGTGTTTACTGGTCCTTTAATGCAGGAACACATCAGCTATTTTAATATTCACAAATATTTAGGGCATAATTGATAGAAATGTAAAAACTTTTTTCATACAGTTCAGTAAAAGCTGCACCACTATGTGCAAGTAATAAAAGGTGCCACATAAGGCAAGACTACAGAAGTTACTTAAAGGGACAGTATGCACCAGATTTCAGGTAACTGCATGTAAGACACTACTATAAAGAAGAATATGCACAGATACTGATATAAAAATCCAGTATAAAACCTTTAAAAAACTTACTTAAAAGCTCCCAGTTTAGCCCTGTTGATGAGGCTAGTCTGGGACACCCAGTTAAAGTGGCTGGGAAAGCAGGAAGAGCTTACATCCCCCTCCCCTGCATATGAAAATATAGATTACACAAACAATAGCAGCAAGAATCTGTAGACCTGGGTCTACATCTGATACTTTGTGACTTAATTAGGAAACGGAAAATCAGCACAATGTTATTAAAATTAAGCAAAGCTATACATTGTTACACAAACACTCCCAGATGGGCTATAAAATGTATCACATACAAAATATGTATGCGAAGAAAACTGTAGTGTACAATGTCCCTTTAAAGGGGACACTAAAGTGTTGAGATTGCAAGATGAAATGTTTGATTATGCATAGCACAATTATTTAGCAATAGATTGTCACTATTTAGCCCCTTTTCCTGTGGGTCTTCCAGATCTAAGAACCCAAAGAGCACATGGCAGGCTTGATACTGACCAACATAGATTCACTCAATATAGCAGGGAGACAAGCCATTACATTGTACTTTACATTCTTGTGATGGGAAATCAACACAGATGTTTCAAGCAGCAGAGTTAGTACTGGGAAGTTTTATAATTAGGACCATTAAATACAGTATAATTGCACAAATGCACACACAAAAAAAAGACAACGCAGCAACACCTTTTTTTGGGGAGAAATGTTTAAGATTGTTTCCATTTCCCTGCCCACTGTACCATGTGACAGCCATCAGCCAATTACAGACTCATGTATACATTGTGAACTCTTGCACATGCTCAGTAGGAGCTGGTGCCTCAGAATATGTGCATACAAAATGATAATGAAAGTAAATTAGAAAGTGGCTTAAAATTGCATTCTCTATCTAAATCATGAAAATGTAATTTTGAATTTAGTGTCCCTTTAACTACAGTAGGAAAAAAACATAATTTATGTAAGAACTTACCTGATAAATTCATTTCTTTCATATTAGCAAGAGTCCATGAGCTAGTGACGTATGGGATATACATTCCTACCAGGAGGGGCAAAGTTTCCCAAACCTCAAAATGCCTATAAATACACCCCTCACCACACCCACAAAACAGTTTAACGCATAGCCAAGAAGTGGGGTGATAAGAAAAAAGTGCGAAAGCATAAAAAAATAAGGAATTGGAATAATTGTGCTTTATACAAAAAAATCATAACCACCACAAAAAAGGGTGGGCCTCATGGACTCTTGCTAATATGAAAGAAATGAATTTATCAGGTAAGTTCTTACATAAATTATGTTTTCTTTCATGTAATTAGCAAGAGTCCATGAGCTAGTGACGTATGGGATAATGAATACCCAAGATGTGGATCTTCCACGCAAGAGTCACTAGAGAGGGAGGGATAAAATAAAGACAGCCAATTCCGCTGAAAATAATCCACACCCAAAACAAAGTTTAAATCTTATAATGAAAAAAACTGAAAATATAAGCAGAAGAATCAAACTGAAACAGCTGCCTGAAGTACTTTTCTACCAAAAACTGCTTCAGAAGAAGAAAACACGTCAAAATGGTAGAATTTAGTAAAAGTATGCAAAGAAGACGAAGTTGCTGTTTTGCAAATCTGATCAACCGAAGCTTCATTCCTAAACGCCCAGGAAGTAGAAACTGACCTAGTAGAATGAGCTGTAATCCTTTGAGGCGGAGTTTTACCCGACTCGACATAAGCATGATGAATCAAAGACTTTAACCAAGACGCCAAAGAAATGGCAGAGGCCTTCTGACCTTTCCTAGAACCGGAAAAGATAACAAATAGACTAGAAGTCTTTCGGAAATTTTTAGTAGCTTCAACATAATATTTCAAAGCTCTAAATACATCCAAAGAATGAAACGATCTTTCCTTAGAATTCTTAGGATTAGGACACAATGAAGGAACCACAATTTCTCTACTAATGTTGTTAGAATTCACAACCTTAGGTAAAAATTTAAAAGAAGTTCGCAACACCGCCTTATCCAGATGAAAAATCAGAAAAGGAGACTCACAAGAAAGAGCAGATAATTCAGAAACTCTTCTAGCAGAAGAGATGGCCAAAAGAAACAAAACTTTCCAAGAAAGTAATTTAATGTCCAGCGAATGCATAGGTTCAAACGGAGGAGCTTGAAGAGCCCCCAGAACCAAATTCAAACTCCAAGGAGGAGAAATTGACTTAACAGGTTTTATACGAACCAAAGCTTGTACAAAACAATGAATATCAGGAAGACTAGCAATCTTTCTGTGGAAAAGAACAGAAAGAGCAGAGATTTGTCCTTTCAAGGAACTTGCAGACAAACCTTTATCCAAACCATCCTGAAGAAACTGTAAAATTCTAGGAATTCTAAAAGAATGCCAAGAAAAATGATGAGAAAAACATCAAGAAATGTAAATCTTCCAGACTCGATAATATATCTTCCTAGATACAGATTTACGAGCCTGTAACATAGTATTAATCACAGAGTCAGAGAAACCTCTATGACTGAGAATCAAGCGTTCAATCTCCATACCTTCAAATTTAAGGATTTGAGAGCCTGATGGAAAAAAGGACCTTGCGATAGAAGGTCTGGTCTTAATGGAAGAGTCCACGGTTGGCAAGTGGCCATCCGGACAATATCCGCATACCAAAACCTGTGAGGCCATGCTGGAGCCACCAGCAGAACAAACGAGCACTCCTTTAGAATCTTGGAAATCACTCTTGGAAGAAGAACTAGAGGCGGAAAGATATAGGCAGGATGATACTTCCAAGGAAGTGACAATGCATCCACTGCCTCCGCCTGAGGATCCCTGGATCTGGACAGATACCTGGGAAGTTTCTTGTTTAGATGAGAAGCCATCAGATCTATTTCTGGAAGTCCCCACATTTGAACAATCTGAAGAAATACCTCTGGGTGAAGAGACCATTCGCCCGGATGTAACGTTTGGCGACTGAGATAATCCGCTTCCCAATTGTCTATACCTGGGATATGAACCGCAGAAATTAGACAGGAGCTGGATTCCGCCCATACCAGTATTCGATATACTTCTTTCATAGCCAGAGGACTGTGAGTCCCTCCTTGATGATTGACATATGCCACGGTTGTGACATTGTCCGTCTGAAAACAAATGAACGACTCTCTCTTTAGAAGAGGCCATGACTGAAGAGCTCTGAAAATTGCACGGAGTTCCAAAATGTTGATTGGTAATCTCACCTCCTGAGATTCCCAAACCCCTTGTGCTGTCAGAGACCCCCAAACAGCTCCCCAACCTGTCAGACTTGCATCTGTTGAAATCACAGTCCAGATCGGAAGAAAAAAAGAAGCCCCCTGAACTAAACGATGGTGGTCTGTCCACCACGTCAGAGAGTGTTGTACAATCGGTTTTAAAGATATTAATTGAGATTTCTTTGTATAATCCCTGCACCACTGGTTCAGCATACAGAGCTGAAGAGGTCGCATGTGAAAACGAGCAAAGGGGATCGCGTCCGATGCAGCAGTCATAAGACCTAGAATTTCCATGCATAAGGCTACCGAAGGGAATGATTGAGACTGAAGGATTCGACAAGCTGAAACCAATTTTAGACGTCTCTTGTTTGTCAGAGACAGAGTCATGGACACTGAATCTATCTGGAAACCTAAAAAGGTTACCCTTGTCTGAGGAATCAATGAACTTTTTGGTAAATTGATCCTCCAACCATGTTCTCGAAGAAACAATACAAGTCGAGTCGTATGAGATTCTGCTAAATGTGAAGACTGAGCAAGTACCAAGATATCGTCCAAATAAGGAAATACCACAATACCCTGTTCTCTGATTACAGACAGAAGGGCACCGAGAACCTTTGTAAAAATCCTTGGAGCTGTTGCTAGGCCAAACGGCAGAGCCACAAACTGGTAATGCTCGTCTAGGAAAGAGAATCTCAGAAACTGATAGTAATCTGGATGAATCGGAATATGCAGATATGCATCCTGTAAATCTATTGTGGACATATAATGCCCTTGCTGAACAAAAGGCAGAATAGTCCTTATAGTTACCATTTTGAATATTGGTATCCTTACATAATGATTCAATATTTTTAAATCCAGAACTGGTCTGAAGGAATTCTCCTTCTTTGGTACAATGAAGAGATTTGAGTAAAACCCCAGCCCCTGTTCCAGAACTGGAACTGGCATAATTACTCCAGCCAACTCTAGATCTGAAACACATTTCAGAAATGCTTGAGCCTTCACTGGATTTACTGGGACACGGGAAAGAAAAAATCTTCTTGCAGGAGGCCTTATCTTGAAGCCTATTCTGTACCCTTGTGAAACAATGTTCTGAATCCAAAGATTGTGAATCAAATTGATCCAAATTTCTTTGAAAAATCGTAATCTGCCCCCTACCAGCTGGGCTGGAATGAGGGCCGCACCTTCATGTTGACTTGGGAGCTGGCTTTGGCTTTCTAAAAGACTTGGATTTATTCCAGACTGGAGATGGTTTCCAAACTGATACCGCTCCTGTAGGGGAAGGATCAGGCTTTTGTTCCTTATTGTGACGAAAGGAACGAAAACGATTAGTAGACCTAAATTTACCTTTAGATTTTTTATCCTGTGGTAAAAAAGTTCCTTTCCCCCCAGTAACAGTTGAAATAATAGAATCCAACTGTGAACCAAATAATTTATTACCCTGGAAAGAAAGGGAAAGCAAAGTTAACTTGGAAGACATATTAGCATTCCAAGTTTTAAGCCATAAAGCTCTTCTAGCTAAAATAGCTAGAGACATATACCTGACATCAACCCTAATGATATCAAATATGGCATCACAAATAAAATTATTAGGATGTTGAAGAAGATTAACAATGCTATGAGAATTATGATCTGTTACTTGTTGCGCTAAAGCTTCCAACCAAAAAGTTGAAGCTGCAGCAACATCCGCTAAAGATATAGCAGGTCTAAGAAGATTACCTGAACATAAGTAAGCTTTTCTTAGAAAGGATTCAATTTTCCTATCTAAAGGATCCTTAAAGGAAGTACTATCTGCCGTAGGAATAGTAGTACGTTTAGCAAGAGTAGAGATAGCCCCATCAACCTTAGGGATTTTGTCCCAAAACTCTAATCTGTCAGATGGCACAGGATATAATTGCTTAAAACGTTTAGAAGGAGTAAATGAATTACCCAAATTATTCCATTCCCTGGAAATTACTTCAGAAATAGCATCAGGGACAGGAAAAACTTCTGGAATAACTACAGGAGATTTAAAAACCTTATTTAAACGTTTAGATTTAGTATCAAGAGGACCAGATTCCTCTATTTCTAATGCAATTAAGACTTCTTTAAATAAAGAATGAATAAATTCCATTTTGAATAAATATGAAGATTTATCAGCATCAACCTCTGAAACAGAATCCTCTGAACCAGAGGAATCATTATCAGAATCAGAATGATGATGTTCATTTAAAAATTCATCTGAAAAATGAGAAGTTTTAAAAGACCTTTTACGTTTACTAGAAGGAGGAATAACAGACATAGCCTTCTTAATGGATTTAGAAACAAAATCTCTTATGTTAACAGGAACACTCTGAGTATTAGATGTTGATGGAACAGCAACAGGTAATGTAACATTACTAAAGGAGATATCTGCATTAACAAGTTTGTCATGACATTCATTACAAACAACAGCTGGAGGAACAGATACCACAAGTTTACAGCAAATACACTTAACTTTGGTAGATCCAGCATCAGGCAGTGATTTTCCAGAAGTATCTTCTGATTCAGGGTCAATCTGAGACATCTTGCAATATGTAATAGAAAAAACAACATATGAAGCAAAATTGATCAAATTCCTTAAATGACAGTTTCAGGAATGGGAAAAAATGCCAGTGAACAAGCTTCTAGCAACCAGAAGCAAATAAACATAATGTAGAGACAATAATGACGCCCATATTTTTTGGTGCCAAAAAAGACGCCCACATTATTTGGCGCCTAAATGCTTTTAGCGCCAAAAATGACGCCACATCCGGTAACGCCGACACTTGGCGCAAAAACGTCAAAAATGACGACTCTTCCGGTGACAAGTATGACGCCGGAAATAACAAAGAAATTTTTTTGCGCCAAAAAAATCCGCGCCAAGAATGACGCAATAAAATGAAGCATTTTCAGCCCCCGCGAGCCTAACAGCCAACAGGGAAAAAAGTCAAATTTTAAGGTAAGAAAAAAATTGATTATTCAAATGCATTATCCCAAATAATGAAACTGACTGACTGAAATAAGGAATATTGAACATCCTGAATCAAGGCAAATAAATGTTTAAACACAAATATTTAGAACTTTATATAAAAGTGCCCAACCATAGCTTAGAGTGTCACAAAAATAAGACTTACTTACCCCAGGACACTCATCTACACATAGTAGAAAGCCAAACCAGTATTGAAACGAGAATCAGTAGAGGTAATGGTATATATAAGAGTATATCGTCGATCTGAAAAGGGAGGTAAGAGATGAATCTCTACGACCGATAACAGAGAACCTATGAAATAGACCCCGTAGAAGGAGATCACTGCATTCAAATAGGCAATACTCTCTTCACATCCCTCTGACATTCATTGCACGCTGAGAGGAAAACCGGGCTCCAACCTGCTGCGGAGCGCATATCAACGTAGAATCTAGCACAAACTTACTTCACCACCTCCACGGGAGGCAAAGTTTGTAAAACTGATTTGTGGGTGTGGTGAGGGGTGTATTTATAGGCATTTTGAGGTTTGGGAAACTTTGTCCCTCCTGGTAGGAATGTATATCCCATACGTCACTAGCTCATGGACTCTTGCTAATTACATGAAAGAAACAAGTACCACACATAGTCACCAACATTATGGAGTGGCAGACTTTAATTTTGATTATGCACTCAAAAATAGTTCACAAAAGTTCACGAACCTCAAGGCCAACCCGGCAGCTATTTTATGGAGGATTTTTTTGTTAATTGCTCAACGCCAAATAATTTCTTTCAAAACAATAAGATGATTTGAATTTCATGAACAACAGTCACGTTGTTGTTGCCAATTAATGCCATTTGACAGGCTGATCATAGGAAAATGAACAAAAAGCTTAATGAGTCTCAGCCATCACTTTTGATCATATTACTAAATAAAGGTTACTATTTGCTTTAGAGAACTGTACGTGGTACTATTTAGCTCACTGCTGAATGTAAGTAGTGATGCACCGAAATGGAAATTCTGGACCGAAACCGAATCCGAAAATCCGGGATGCACTAGGCCGAAAACCGAAACGGATACCGAAAATGTATTTTTTTAAATTATTTTTTTTTAGTGTTTTTTTTGCATAATTAGAGCCAATAAAAAAATCACACACTTTTATTAAAAGTAACACACTAAAATTGGACAAAAATATCTTAAAACAATAATATGCTACACAATAATTTTACCAAGAAAAAAAAAAAAAACAGGCAAACAATAATGCCATTTTCGGCCAAAATGTTTCTGCGACCAAAATTTTGGTGCATCCCTACTTAAAACAATTATAAATATCAATATACTGTATTATTCATTTAGTTCTATGTAACAGAATCATATTTAACAGTTTTTGTTTTTTTTTACTAATTATCCAAATAAAGTATAGTCCTAGAAAACTCATTATATGCAGAACAGTAAGTCAAGTAATAAACTTAAACAGCAGCTCTAGGCTAGCATCAAATTTGAAACATGCTACACAATAATTTTACCGAAAATAACAGGCTAAAAAACCGAAAACCGAAATAGCCAAAAATGCCATTTTCGGACGAAACTTTCTGCGGCCGAAATTTCGGTGCATCCCTAAATGTAAGTGTTCTGCCAGCAACTAATCAACAATGGAAATCTATCCATATATTATTTCTGCAGATCCAAATTGACTTCTGCAGGTCTCTAGTGATCAAACTGACACTTTCTGAACAATGTCTTCTCTTGACTTTGTCATTTGTGTCTCAGGATTTTGGGGAAGCAGAATCATCCCCATAGTACAAACTAAGCTTATTTTTCTATTCCTGTCAGCCACACCACAATAAAAACAGCTAATATTGATCTGTATACGGTTTGCTCTAATGCAGGAAAGCAACATTTAAACCTAAGTTCTAATGTCACATGCTTTTTGCAGCAAAAGTCCTCTACTGAGCATTGGCAATATACTAACACAGCAATTTTAGGGTGTCTCCTAGCAATACTTCAAAGGCAAATCTGATATTTTGGCTTACTGTAGAGACCCCTGACCCCTTCTGGGGTTGTAAGTGGAAGTAATGTACCCTTCACAAAGAAGAAAACAAAAATGTAAAATTATTTTAAAATGATGAATAATGCATATTGCTATGATTTCTAGGTATAACAAACCGCTTAATGTTTATTACAACAATTAAACAGATTATTTTACATCTCTTTAAAAGGGCCGTAAACATAAGACATTTATTTTGAGTTGCTATGGACGGACATAACAGCGAAGTAAAAACATTATTTAAAACAAATTGATAACCTTTTCACTACACTTGTTTTTCAACATTTGGAGGACCCAATATGGGCTTTAGTCCGCAGCTTACAAGGCCTTGTCATAATGTTAGTATAAAGTGCACAGTAAAAGCCAACTAGGGAAATATATGTAGCATAGTTAGCCTTGAGAAGTCAGCAGGTTTCACGTTCTGAGAATTAGAATTGGTCAATTTCAGAGCTAAATTACATGAAATGGGGCAAAAAAATATAGCAACGTTGTTTCATTATGCATAACTAGACATTTATATAAAAAAATCTCAAGGTGTTTGCTGTCCCTCTAAATTTGCTTTGTTCTTTTGTGTGCTTTTGTTGAAGAGTGAGCCTAGGTAGGCTCAGGAGCATGCACGTCTTTAGAATTCTATTGTACCAGTGTGCAACCAGTGTTGCAAACACAGCTGCCATAGAGACCATTACATGCTCTGAGCTCCAGTGAATTTACCAATGTTTACTCTTCAATGAAGGATACTGAGAACAACAATATTGCGGAAAGTAAATTGGAAAGATTTCACAAATCACTTGCTCTCTGAATCTTAAATTTGACTCTACTGTCCCTTTAAAGGGACACTGAACCCATTTTTTTTCTTTCATGATTCAGATAGGGCATGAAATTTTAAGCAACTTTCTAATTTACTCCTATTATCAAATTTTCTTCTTTCTCTTGCTATCTTTAGTTGAAAAAAAGGCATCTAAGCTTTTTGTCTTAGTTCAGAACTCTGGACAGCAGTTTTTTATTGGTGGATCAATTTATCCACCAATCAGCAAGGACAACCCAGGTTGTTCACCAAAAATGGGCCGGCATCTTAACTTACATTCTTGAATTTCAAATAAAGATTCCAAGAGAATAAAGAAAAATTGATAATAGAAGTAAATTAGAAAGTTGCTTACATTTTCATGTTCTATCTGAATCACGAAAGAAAAAATTTGGTTCAGTTCAGTGTCCCTTTAACTGCTTTTAAAAACCTTTTTGGACAAACACCTATTCTAAAATATCATATTGCTATTTATGTTTCTACTGTGAGAGAGTTCCCAGTGATTGAAAAGAGGAATAAAGGTTGTGATTTGTTTACGTTTCACTACAGTGTTTTGCAGAATGACACTGTATGAACACAAACAAATGCAAGACCCCAGTAAGAAAAAAAACAGCCTAGGGTAATGCACGACAATTTAACTCAATACCATCAGGCTCGCTCATACAGTAAGGTCACATGACTAATCAATTTCTAAATCGTTCAGTTTTTCTGTAACCAGTCGCTTGACATGTTTGGGATACAGACATAATGGTAGTTCCACTGACCTATGACTTTGTGCACTCTAAATCAATTTTTCTTAACACAGCCATGTACTGTCATTACAAAAGTATTGACGCAATCATTAAAAGATTTTTATATGCTCTGTCCTGAAGTTAAACAATCTATCCAAAAAACAAGTAACGAACACAATGTACATATTGTTATTTGATTTACAGACCATACACAAAGAACTGCAATGATGGATTTTCAGAGAAGGTAAAAATAAAGAACCACTTGCTACATATAGCAACAATAACCTGGTATTACATGGCACAGATGTGTGACTCATACCATCTAAATGAATTATAAAAGGATACCTTTAAGGTTAAAGATAAAATAGAGTTTGAAACAATAAATTTCACGTATAGTAATATCTTTTTCAGATAGGCAGAAACCACATCTCTGTATTTCATTCTGTTTCACCACCATAGTTTTGATACTTTCAGGGACTATATGGCAATGTGATTATCTGGAGACACCTTTCCCTGCAAACCTATCTACACATCTACGTTCATTTGAGTTCTCCCACAAGGAAGTACAGTTACTCTGCTTTTTACATCCCTTCACCACAGCCCTGACAGGTCTCAAAGGAAACTGTCTCAAGCTTGCAATCCTCTATTTTCTTTAAAAGGAGGCATCTATGTGGCGCTCATTAGCAGCAGGCAGCACCATACACCTTGGGAAGGAATCCAGCAAAATAGAAACTGCTGATTGACTGCTAGATTAACCCTTTCACGCAAAACAAATCAGTAAGACCCCCCCCCGTTTCATTGCTATGGACATAAACCGCTAATTGTGCATGAAAAAGTTAATCCAGAGAATTTCCTACCTAGATACAGTTGCGTGAGACACTGGATGAAGAAATATCATGACAATGTATTTAGCTAATCTTGGCCACTTACTTTCTTACAATTATACACTCTTTATAATTATCTGCATTGATGTTCCATAATACAATGGTGCAAATTACAAATTGCATTTGGCTTTAGAACCATTATGGCAAATATGACTATTTCTGCTACTGCTTGAATAACTCACATAATAGGACGACTGATTGTGGCCCCAAGCTGCCTAAATGATGAGATAGGTCAATTCAAACATTTCTTTTAACTGCCTTTGTTAAATCCAGCAAGTACCTAGGTCAGAGCCAAACAGCAATATGCAGAGTTCTAGCAGTAGTTTGCATATAATGACACTACCTCAGGCAAGCTGAGCAAAAAACAAATCTGTTCTGGGTCAAGCAATATGAAAACAGAAGCACAAATATATCCTTTTTATATACAAAGAGAAAATAACTGTTTCAGATCTCTTTAAGCTTTACACACACAACGGATGAAATGAAGATATTGAGAATATACATAAATATATAGTAATACAGTGTGAAGGATTTGAGTGGATGAAATTGGGTATTTATGAGCACACCTTACACACATACATGACATGCAAATCCCACTAGCTATTTTTTTAATGCAGAATATATCCTGTATGTTCCTCTTTCTATGTTTCCTACAGAGAGTTTGGCTGAAAGAACTGGTATCAAATTTCAAATAAACTATCGGCTGTTTGATATTAGAATTATCTACAGATGTGTTATATGCCCCCCTATTAAAGAATTGTCCAGTTGCTCAGGTGTTCCTCTTTATCAGGTAATTAAAGGGACAGTATACTGTAAAATAGTTTTTCCCTTAATGTGTTTACAATTTCTTTTTTTACCAACTGCAGAGTAAAAAAATGTATGAAAATTAGCTTTTAAGGTTTATTTCTGTATATTAAAGCTCTGATTTTGTGTTTTGAAGCCACAGCCTAATAAAATAGGTTGAGCTTGTAGGTATAATCAGATCTCATTACTGTATCACATTGTGCACATATACCTGCTTCTTTATCTTATATCTGTCCTTAAAACAATCACCAGTACTTTGAGAGAACAATGGAAAATCAACATTTTATTACCTTATCTCTGCTTTATCACACTGGGAGTGTAATTTCTTCTGCTGGCTGTGTTTACAAAGCTTATCTATAGCTGGTACGCGCGGCCACAAACTTTCAAAATAGGTGGGGATACCACATGCTAAATTAACAATTTCAAATGCCAATATAAGGGTAAAGGAGCTACTTGTAAACAATTTAATACACTCCAGCAGGTAAAGTGGATCATTAGGAACAAATTAAAGGGGAGAAAAGTTTTGAGTAAACTGTCCCTTTAATTTGCTACCGAACTTCAATGCCCTTTTTAAGAAAGTCAATAAACAGCTCTTAGTGTTGTGTAAAGTTGTGCTTTTCTCACACTCCCTGGAGAGACCAAAAAGCAAATCCTGAAACCTGCAAATCAATAAGTTTAGGCAATTGGCAGCATTTTGAAAAACTAGGTTACAGATTTTGCTTTTTGGCCTCTAGGGAGCGTAAAACAAGGAATAATTTTATCTCTCTCTCATATATATATATCTATCTCTCTCTCATATATATATATCTATCTCTCTCTCTATATATATATATATATCTATCTCTCTATATATATATATATATCTATCTCTCTCTCTATATATATATATATATCTATCTCTCTCTCTATATATATATATATATATCTATCTCTATATATATCTATCTATCTCTCTCTCTATCTCTCTCTCTATATATATCTATCTATCTCTCTCTCTATCTCTCTCTCTATATATATCTATCTATCTATCTATCTCTCTCTCTATCTCTCTCTCTATCTCTCTATCTATCTCTCTATCTATCTATCTATCTATCTATCTATCTATCTATCTATATATATATATATATATATATCTGATAAATGTTTCTATTGCATCACTTCCATGTAAGACATGTTAGCTCTGCGAAATCTGTTGGTGCTCTACAGATAATAATAATAATAATAATAATAATAATAATAATAATAATAATAATAATAATAATAGAGGGACATGATTCAGATAGAGAATGTACTTTTAAACAACTATTTGGGCTTTGTATCCCTTTAACATGGAGTTTTTGCTTTTGAGTTATATCCCTGCCTAACAATGTATCTTTTGGCGTTGCCCTCATCAGATATTGAAACAGTAATGAGCACAAACATGCTTCCTTATTTAATTTCAATCTCAATTTAAAGGGATAGGAAAGTCAAAATTAAACTTGCATTATTCAGATAGAATATGTAATTTTAAGACACTTTTAAACTCACTTCTATTTGCAAATGTGCTTCATTCTTTTTGTATCCCTTGTTGAAGAAGAATATGCACATATCCTACACTACTAGAAGCTAGCTGCTGATTGGTGCCTGCACACATTTGTCTCTAGTGATTGGCTAACTGGATGTGTTCAGCTAGTTGCCAATAGTGAAATGCTGTTTCTTCAGCAAAGGATAGAAAGAGAATGAAGAACATTTGACAATAGAAGTAAATTAGAAAGTTGTTTAAAATTGTATGTTCTATCCAAATCATGAAAGGAAATTTTGGAGTTTCTTGTTCCTTTAAGTATCTTTAGCCATTAATATTTTAATGTTTAACTAGTACTATTTTAAAATTATGAAAGAAGAATGGTTTTAGTTTAAAGGGACAGTCAAGTCCAAAAAAAAGTTCATGTTTCAAATAGGGCATGTAATTTTAAACAACTTTCCAATTTACTTTTATTACCAATTTTGCTTTGTTCTCTTGGTATTCTTAGTTGAAAGCTAAACCTAGGAGGTTCATATGCTAATTTCTTAGACCTTGAAGGCCGCCTCTAATCTAAATGCATTTTGATAGTTTTTCACCACTAGAGGGCATTAGTTAACGTGTTTCATATAGCTAACATTGAGCTCATGCATGTGAATTTACCATGGAGACAGCTCTGAATGGCTAAAATGCAAGTCTGTCAAAGGAACTGAAATAAGGGGGCAGTCTGCTGAGGCTTAGATACAAGGTAATTACAGAGGTAAAACGTGTCTAATTATAACTGTGTTGGTTATGCAAAACTGGGGAATTGGTAATTAAGGGATTATCTATCTTTTAAAACAACAAGAATTCTGGTGTTGACTGTCCCTTTAAATAGAAAAACACGTTTTTTTTTCTTTGTCGCATATAAAACAGGAAGTTTAAATTGTACTGCAATTTATTTATTTTTTAAATTAATGTAGTGAAAAAATGTTGTGCACTAATATTTCTGAGCTTTATGTGCGCCAATAAATTGGATGCAGATCTGCTTATCAGACAGTGAGCAATTACTTCCAGTTAGCTTTAAAATCAAAATAAACCGCTTAAAAAATATTTGTCATAAAAAGTTACATATTTAAAAAGTCCTCTTTTATATGCACAATAGTAATTTTTAGTTTTTTTTCCGTCCCTTTAACATCAGAAATTCTTTCATAATACAGTAGATTGTTTCAATTATCCCATTCAAATGTGTGCAAGTAAATGACATGCTGAAGCCAAGAAAAACAGTTAAGAATAATGGGAGAAAAGAAACAGATTATCTTTTAAGGGACAAATTAACTATAAGAATGTAAGTTCCAATAAGTAGATATGTATTTAACATTAAAATGGGCAAATAAATTAGAGAACTCTGAGGATATCAATAAAAGTCTTTCCAACAGATCTTCCTAATTTGATATGCCAGAAACTGAAGTCAAACAATGGGTACTTCCTTTCCTTAGCACTGAAAAAATCTGCACATTTGGCTTTGCATCCTGAAAGCATTAAAATCATCTTAAAATAAATGGTAAGCTGTGAGACCAACACTGGAGCCAAGTGGAGACTGAAAATGACCAAACTGTATCAGGTAAACAATAAATTAGGAAGAGGGTAGGTGCAGAGATTTGATGCCAGTTGTGCTGCTGTGTGAAGAAGACCTGGGACCAGGAAACCTCTTAAATTAGCCTCAGCCTAGTCCAGTGGAGCGTGAGACTGCAAGAGAAAATCAATGATCCTGAGTGAAACAGCACTAGGAAGTCCTGAAATCTGACAAAATGACATTTATATGGGAATATTATAGTATTGTGCTATTTTAATGTATTATTCTTTATGTCCTTTGTGTATAATATAGCTGAGTATATAGTTTGTTTTTCATTTTCTTGGTATAGTCAGATGGTTTCTACATTGTGTGTACTCCTTATTCACATATCCCAAATAACATAATAATAGGTAGATGTGTATTTTCTAATGAAAAAAATAAAAGCTTTTGCTGGAACATTTTGTTTTAGTACTTTGCAAACTGTGTTCATCACCTGCAATGAAGCTAAAGACAAAGCTAACGTGGCACTCAGAGCCACAGCATATTACAGGTCCTGAGCATGAGACAGCCAATGAGCTAACTAGGGAGAAACATATGCATGTAGCCACCAATCACAGGTGGTGCCCTGCTCAGAAACAGCAATATGTTGCGCCTCCACGACTTTGTGAGGATAAACTACTAAGGGATAGATCTAACAAGCAGCGCATGCTGCTTTCTACACCCATCGTAAGTTAAGAAGCAGCGGTGGTAAGACCACTGCTCCTTAAAGGGACAGTATACAAAAATTTTCATATAACTGCATGTAATAGACACTACTATAAAGAATAAGATGGACAGATAATGATATAAAAATCCAGTATAAAACGGTTTAAAAACTTACTTAGAAGCTCACAGTTTAGCTCTGTTGAAAAGGTAGATGGAAAGCCCACTGCAAGTGGGAAATAAGACACTCCCCCCCCCCCCTTCTTTTGCATATGAAAAGACCCTTTACACAAACAGGAGCAAGCTGGAGTAGGTAGCTGACGGTATTCTCATAAAACTTTGGGGCTTGGTTAGGAGTTAGGAGCAAATAAGCAAAACTATACATAAAAAAACAACTGTATGGGCTATATAAATAGATCATCTACAAAACATTTATGCAAAGAAAAAAATTAGTGTATAATGTCCCTTTAACTTCTCCGACAACTTTATTTTTAGGTGGCGTACTGAAATCATCCCTATACGATACAATCAGGATGATTGACACCCCCCGCTAGAGGCCGATTGGCTGCCAGTGAGCGGTATTGCACAAGCATTTTACTAGAAATGCTTGTGCAATGATAAATGCCGACAGCCCATAGGCTGAGTTTCCATTGATCCTGTAATCTGCGTAAAACTGGTGGTAACAAGTATCTCCATTAAAGTCTATGGAGATGTTTTATGTAATCACCAGTTTACAGCAGCAATGGAAACTAGGCCCTAGTCAGTACAGGACACTAGTTCACAAATACAATGCTCTAACAGTCATTTTATAGCGTCTTCAGCTACCTCCTTGTTTTATAAGTACCATTACATTTCTGCCTTTGATTTACAAAATAACAAAGAAAAAAGCACATTCGACTCAATGTCAAAACAAAAACCTGTATAAGAAAGCAATAAAAAACATAGCAAGATAACCTTTTAAAAAGATGGCTCCAAGCACGTGTCAGTTTACACCCTGATGCCAGTATGTACAAGCCAGTTAGATGCTCTCTAATGTTTAAGCCTACACAGTAGCACTGATAATAAGCAGACTCAATACAAGCCCACAAACACATGGTAAACGAGAGCTTGCTCACTA
This sequence comes from Bombina bombina, assembly GCF_027579735.1. Lineage (NCBI taxonomy): Eukaryota > Metazoa > Chordata > Amphibia > Anura > Bombinatoridae > Bombina > Bombina bombina. Next base: position 220,703,811 of record NC_069503.1, on the reverse strand, counting down.
TCGGCTCTGACTGGTAATAATGGAGAGTCAAGTACACACATCATGAAAGTAAATACTGGTTTATTGTAAAGTTTTATCATATTACAGCCCAGAGAATGAGCCCTAGTCAGTGTCCTAAACAACATAATGAGAAATCTATCAAGGGCTGTAGCAAAACCACGCATTGTATTGCAGCCCACCCTATAAGCCATTAACATATTACTGGTTGCTCTAATACCGAGAGGGTCAAGGGAATGGACTGAATTGGGAAGATATTGTTCTTACAGTGCCTAAGAGACTGTGCTATTAATATGAGAAGATGAAAAACGCAGCTAATATCCCAAATGATGTAAGCCATGAACAAAGCTTCTGGGGGCTTATCTATCTTGTATGCAGCAGAAACATAACAAATAATGTGAGCTGAGCTGGCACTTAATTAATTAATACCTTGAAGATAAATATGCTAATGTGGAATGAGGCCTCCGAAAAATATAAAGGTATTATGTTCTTATAAATAATAAGCATGGCACAAAAAGGAAAACATACTAATCTGGCAAGGGTAAGCTAGAGGATAAAAACAATGTAGAATTTACACTGTTAATTTTCTATCTGCAGATCTCTGCAAAGTTCCCAGCAGATCTCATTATCTGCATCTTGAAATGGGTCAGCATATTTTATTACTGATCTATACCACCTCCCAATTCCAGTTTCTTAAAAAACAAAAAAAGTTCTAAAAATTGTAAATAAATCTCAAAGGGGTTAAACGTGAAATTGCACACCAGGGGTTCTCTGACGCTATTCCTGAGCAGTGGCTGTGAAGCACATCCTTATTGGCTCCAGGATTAATCTGCTCTCTCAACGCCAAGGTAGAAGACAAGAAGAGTATAATAGACAAATGGTCAGCATAGAGAATTTATACGTATTCACCTTTTCAGGGGTGGGAAAATAAAACTATAGTTTACCAGCGAGTGGAATTCAATTCAACGTTAAACATAGAGAGAGACAATTCTCATTTGTTTACAATCAATTTGTAGTAGTCTGGAACTAGAGGAATGTCAAGCCTTTTTTATATGTGTATCATATCAATATATAGCAGTTAGATGTTATTTCAGTATGTAATGTTGTCTGGTTTATTTGCAATTACTGTAATATTGATACAAATGAATACAATAAATATAACACCAGTCACTATTGCCCAGTATGTGAACCTGTATGCTGGACATAAAAACATATAAAAGGAAATGAGCTTGGACTACTAAAAATAAGCAAACTATTGAAATGGTACCTTGGAGTTTCTGCATCACAAACTCTATATGTATAGCATTACCTTTAAATACTACAAGACTATACTAATAAACCAGTGTCTTTATTTATAGCAATTTTAACGATTCAGAGCATAAAATAATCTTCCTATCATTACATTTACTTCATTCCCTTGGTATCCTTTGTTGAAGGAACAGCAATGCACTACTGAGAGCTAGCTGAACACATTGGGTAAGCCAATGACAAGAGGCATATATGTGCAGCCACCAATCACCAGCCATCTCCCAGTAGTGGATTGCTGCTCCTGAGTCACCCAGGTATGCTATTCAACAAAGGATACCAAAAGAATGAAGCAAATTTGATAATACAAGTAATTTGGAAATGTGGTAAAAATGGACCGCTCTCTTACTAGTTTTCCAATCTGTCCCCATGCCTCCCTAACAGGCCAGATTTTAAGGATTACCTTGGGTTACAGCAAGCAAAATAACCATGTTTACTAACTAATCAGCTGATTATTTTGCCAGTGCTCTAGTTCAGATATCCTCAAAATATGTCCTGTTAGGGAGGCCTGGGGACAGGTTTGAAAACCAGTGTTCTATCTGAATCATGAAAGTAAACTTAATTCTCTTAATGGCTAACATTGTGTTGCAACCATCTTTGGCAACCAAAAGTTTAGATAAGTTAGATTACTATATTTTTCCCAAATGAACCAGGCTAAATTATAAGAGAAAGGAGCACATTAACGTTCAGTAATAACATACATCAATATGTATGCGCGCTATGCTATTATACTACTGCAGAAGTCAGAGCAATTGGTATTTTCAGTGAATGATACATTCAATTGAATTTTGATCAGACTTTCTCATATGCATAGGATTCTAGGATTTTGAGCCACGAGTGGTTAGCGAGCTTTTCATGGTTTTTTAGCCATGCATTGTTTGAAGCTGAATAGACTCTACCCTTTAATTTTCACTCAATTACAGAAAAAAAATGATTTCACATTTTCTACATAAGCTGAAATGGAAATTGACTAAGAACCTCAAACCTGTCAGCAACATCTTTTGATAAAAGATTAGCTTTGCAGTGATTATAAACTAGGTGTCATCTTTGACACTTGCATTCCACACCGAATCTGCGTGTTCTAGAAAGGAATGTTAAGGGACGTCAGAAAGGGTCGTAGAAGATTCAGCTGTCATGCTATGCGCCTTCCATACCTTACTTTGTAGTCAGATGCTGTGCAATGCATGTCAAAGGTTCTCTATTTAAACTCACTGACAAGAGAGAGAGGAATACTAGGAGAATATGTTATTAGCAACTATGAACTTGTCTTTGGTAACAGGTCAGACTGACACTTATTTATGTATAGAAAACAGAGTCTTCCTTCTTCATAAATAAAAATATTATAAAATCTACAATAACCCTCTGCGGGAGCTTTCTGGTTTACAAAGTGTAACCAGAACACGTATAATCTATGTTTTCTCTCCCATCCACTACCTCTAAAGCCCAATCTCATTGGCATCTATTTGCTTTATAATAACAGTCTTTATTTGTTGAGAATAGCACAAAATGCTACGATAGGAAGTTTTAACAGCTCTTTACCTTAATGACTACATCATGGCAGCATAGTATCAACAAGGTAAGCAGAAACTATTGCCAGCAATAAAACAAACGGTACACAGAATCCTCCTAATAACACTGCTACAGCTACAGCACAAGATAACATTATGGTAAAAGTGGTGCTGCAAAATGCATTTTAGAAGCTAGTCAAGAATTCCAGTGGAAAGAGGTAGTGGTCTTCCACTGTGATTGGCATATGGCATTGTCCAATCACAAACCATAAGGCATTGCACAGCAAATCTCTCTCAAAATACTGGGGATGTCATAGTGTGCAACTAGTGCACATGCACAAACCACAGTGCATGCAGCTACCTCAGCCATATGTCGGACACCATGGGGTGTAATAGCCCTTAGAAGAGGGTGCCATAAAGAAAAAAGGCTAACAGATTGTATAAAATGATTTAATGTTGAACATTTCCTACATATAATCCTTGGTTCATAGCATCTTCCTAGAAGAGTCCCTGGGGTGTGCCAGAAAACCAATACACTAGTCTTGTGTGCTGATAATCTATACCCAGCGATCATGTGTATGTATTAGCTTAACAATGTTTATAGTATTAAAGAGAATTTTACATTCTTTAATTCACATCCGTTACTTTCAGACAGGACTATATGAGATCTCTATCTAATATAATCTATTTTCTAATCTATCCATCCAAACTATCTAATATATCTACCTACACACAGACTTCACAAAGCCTCATCTTTTTGCTTCATGTATCGCTCTTATACACTGATTCTCACTACTCTAGACAGCTTCCATGAATTTTACAATTACTTACACTTAAAAAAACAACAACCTTTTACTGATAGAATGTGTATAGGACGGATCAATCTTTCTCTTCTTTCTTCCTGGGGTAATATACAATTTTTCCTTAAATATTAAAGGACTGTGCATAATAAAAAGAATGCAATAACACTTTGCATTTTGAATAAACAGATTTTTGTCTGGCAAATTTATTTTTTCCTCTATTTGCCGGCCCCCTGTATCATGTGACAGCCATCAGCCAATCACAGACTTGTATACATGTACCCTGTGAGCTTGTGCACATGCTCAGTAGGAGCTGGGGCCTCAAAGTGTGCATATAAAAAGACTGTGCAAAATTGATAATGGAAATAAATTGGAATGTCTCTTAAAATTGCATGCTGCATAAGAATCATGAAAGTTAATTTTTGACTTTAGTGTAACTTTTATTTAAAACATGTTGAAGAGCATATGCAGGTAGGCTCAGGAGCAGCAATTCCTTCTAAGAGTTAGTTGGTGATTGGTGGCTGCCCATATATGTCACTTGTCATTGGCTCACCAGCTGTGTTCAGCTACCTCCCAGTAGTGCACTGCTGATCCTAGGTTTTCTTTTCAACAAATGATACTAAAAGAATGAAGCTAATTTGATAATAGAAGTAAACTGAAAAGATGTTTAAAATGGCATGCTCTTTCTGAATTATGAAAGGGTACTGTGCCTTTAATATACGGTGGAAGTTTCAGGACTATGCTTGGCATGCTACAGAAGATACGCATTTAACACAAGCGCTCCCTGCTCAAACACTAATTTTATTAACCGTGGTCATGCTTCAAATATATCCAGTGTATAACAAGGTAATTGCTGTATATTGCCCATGTGCTAACTGAATTTGATATGCATTCAGTGTATTTTAAATATCACTTATGTTAAACAATTTTTATCGTAATTCTAATTCACCTGTGTCTCTCTAAAGAAAGAAACGCCACAATACAATGTTTTATAAACAGCAATCGTATTCTAAATACAGAAATAGCGCAGTGAAATACACAAAGTACAAATGTGCATAGAGATGCACAGCACATCAGCATGTTTATTACTTGTACTATTCTAATAAGCAAATCAAATGAATAGGCTTCCAAGTGAAAATTCATTTAATGTCCTTAATAAGCATCCTATGCATATTAAAATGCCTATTACAATTCCGTTCACTGTTATCTATAACTTAATTTATAAAATGAATAAATGTTAGTTTACAGCTTAATACCATCATTGCCTTTTTCATTTTCCACTAATTACACAGGTACTGTAATCCCGTCTGCAGGTTCTACAGATTCTACATAAAAGCATGACAATCTGCTGCAATTTCCTCTGGAATTAACTGCACTGAAATGACCTCCAGTCTGTTTTCTGTAATAAGTCTATTTGCCCTTTAAAACACTGAACTCTGTTTATTATTGTGCAAAGTTATTTGTGTTGGATGAAGTTCCAGTATTGCACACTTGAAAGTTATGAGAAAGGGGTTTAAATGATAAAGATACAAATGCAGCCTCCCAAATTAAGATAATAGCTGTAGCATGGATAAGTCAGTCCTGTCTGTAATTCAACATTAAAAAGGGACGCTACTAGAGAATGTGTTTCCCTGATATGTGTTCCAAATGACTTACTGCAGAGTATTAAATGTGTGGGAAAATGTTCCTTCATGTTTATTTCTGTATTTGATATAGCTGCTTTTCTCTCTCTCAAAGCCATCACCTGGGACATGCCCATAACAATGGTCTAAGCCTCCAAGTACTGTTAGGTATTAAAATGGTAACTATGGCTGGAAGGCTGAATAAACACAAGCAGGTATTTCACATACAACATTTCTCTCTTCTCATACCCCTGACTGGGAGATCAATCAGTACTTTTCTTTCTTATTTACATAAACTAGATGCTAGCAAACAATTAACCCCTTCACGACCGGGACTTTCAGATAAAAACTTGCCCAAAATAGAGGATAATGTTTTTTTAGCATTTTTTGCTATCACTCCATTTAAACAGAATAAAGCATTGATTTTTTCTATTTACCTGTCAAAAATATATATATATTTTTTTTAAGTAAAAAAAACAAAGTATTGATCTAGGCCTATTTTGGTATATTTCATGCTGCCATTTCACTGACAAATGCGATTATATAAAAAAAAATTGTTAACTTTTCACAAACTAGAATAGGGTTAATAAGGTAGCTTGTAAGGTAAAGTTGTTTTTTTTTATATTTTCTGCAGTGTAGGATTCCCTCCTACCCTCCAACCAACCTGATCCCTCCGAAACAGAACTCTAACCCTCCTCCCCCCTCTAACTACGCCCACCATCTTAGGCACTGACAGCTGTCTGCCAGTACCTATAAAATGTAATTATTTACCACACAACGCATATATCTATTTATTCATGGGCTAAGGGGTTAAATGCACTCTAGCCAGTAAAATTGACCATTTGTAACACAATAAAGAAAAGTACAGTGTAACTTTAATTACTACACTGCAAACAATCTACATACAAAATAAATGTTTTAAAAGCATTTACACCTAACTTTGTTAGAAAACTATGCATTGCATCCATGGCCCTACACACATACATTGAAAAGACTTGAATGATGTTTATTTTACTTCCTTTGCTGCGTAACTACATTGGCCTCAGAGGTCTAATCTAGACCTGTGCATTTGGAGGTTTCGGATACATCAGAATACGGAATACGGCGGCCCTTTGTGCCATTCGCCTATTTTCCTGAGCCAAATGTATACTTGTTAAACAGCAACACACTAAAATATGTGCAAATCCAGAACTTAGTGCGTAGTTGATTCACAACTATAAATTTGGCTCTGAAAATAGTCAAACGGCAAAAAGGGCCACCTTCTACCACATTCAGAGGTATTAGAAACCTCCAAATGCACACTACATTCTACATATGTATTGTTTTATCACTGTGGTACCTTAATCGTGCATGACCCTAATATCTCAGCAAAGAAGATAAAATAAATATACAAAGGGCTTTTCAAGAGCCATGAAATGCAAAACTAATGCAAATTTAGCCTACAAAATGAGGATTTAAATGATTTTTAAAAATGTATTTTATAAGCAGAGTTTATGCAATGAAATGCATATTTGATAACATGTATATATGTTTGATGTCTCTTTAAAATAAATTAGCAGTCAGACAAGAGTTTATACATGTTCCAGGTTGTAATTTGCAGAAAACTTCACAGCTGTCTCTAAAAACAAACTCTTCCTAAACACTGACAAAACTGTCACAATGATCTTTGGAACGGTACCTAAATTACACAAATTACAAAATTCCTATCTATGCATCAACACAAAATCAAATTGCATGCTGAGCACAGTCCACTCTTTATGTTGTTAGACCCCCCTTTTGGCCTCCACATAGAAAAACTTGCATCTAAACTCTATCCAAAACAAGGTGCCCTATACAGAAACAAAGCCCTACAGTAAAGGAAAAGATTGTACAGCAAATGCTGATGCCAATCATGGATCATGGGGATGTAGTACACTGTACATGCACCACAAACTCACCTTAATAAACTAAATACATTGTATAACTCATTCTGCCGTTTTGTGCTACAATGTAACTACAGGACCCACCATTGTGACATGCTAAAAGAACTAAACTGGCTGACGCTGGAATCCAGACGCACCCTCCATCTTTCCAGCCTTGTGTTTAAGAGCTTTTCTGGGAAGCTCCCACCCTACCTGAGCAGAATGCCCTCCCCGGCTGTTCCCACCTCCTATAACCTCTGATCCAGTACCAGCACATTATTTAGTTTTCCAAAATACAAAAAGAAAGCAGCTCGATCCTCCTTTTTTTACAGAGCACCACAATTATGGAACAACCTCCCGCACACTTCAAACCTTCCACAAGCCTAAAATCTTTAAGAGATCTCTCTCTGCATATCTCAAAACAGAATGCACCTGTCATGGTTGATTATATATTTCCTACCTGTTCTATGTTAAATTTTGCATATATTATGTATTATTATTGTTTCTGTATTTTACTGTACCCTATTGTAACAATGCAATGCTTTGAGATTTCTCTCGTTTTCAAGTATGTCCTGGTTCCACAAAGTATCCTTCCTTGTAAAATATTTTATAAATAAATAATAAAAATAAAATAAATTTGAGAGGGAGTGTCACTAAATGTAAGGCCTACCGCGCTTTTCCTCTAAGACAGCCATATGACCCTATTGGCAGAATTTCCCTTAGACCCTCCCACAGATTGCTTAGACATGCCGACCAATAAACGAGACACGCCCATAATTTCATCAACTATCCATCTGTGATCCCAACCCCTTTCCACATGGAACTGCCCCTCAACCTTCCAAATTCCTAATACCTACAAACAAATATTGGGAGGTATGTTATTTGGACCGTACCATAAAAGAAGCAAAGAAAATACCATATTACAGTACTACTCCATTGCAGATCAAGTACTGATCTGACTGTCCCTAACACATTAACAGAGAATCAGTGCTGCAGTCTATTACCTCTATAGGTGAAAAGATTTCCCGGTAAAGCTTAGCTCATTTGTGCTAACATGTATGCCAGTAAAAGTTATTAATCTCAAATAGCTTATAGCATTGCTGTACTGTCCATATAAAACATAATACGGATATAGAATGTAAGTGCCAACTAGTAAAGCTGATTCAGATTATATTATGATAAATATAGCATAATGTAAACAATTAGTGGTGAGATATAGGAGTAAAATATTTGAGCATCAGCAGTTTCATACTTTGTATTTACTGTATACGCAAAGGGCTTTCAAGTCACCATTTTTAATAAAATTGGTTCTTTGTTTATCAATGTATGCTGCTGCTGTGAGGCTCTGGTGAATGTCAGGACGGTATAAATTAGAATTTGTGAACATTACTGTGGAATTTGTTTTTGAATAGCATGTCATTTGCATTGCTCAACAGCAGTCAGTAAAAAAAATGATATGCTAATGAACCCTTCAGTGCAAACAGAATCAAGCCCGCGTTCATAGACTGAGCCTTTATATAGGAGGCATTGGTGTAGCAGGTAAAAAGTCACTGACTTTATGGGAAGCTGAACACACCTGTAAGAGAAAATCAATTCTGCAACAAATTGATCTTTTCATATATAGTAATGAAGGGTTGTGTTTAACATCTAGTTGCAATCAAAGGCAGCAATGTCCCTCTATGGTAGCCAGAATAAGAAATAACTCCCACATGTAATCGGCTTCCTGCATATTTACATGCAAAAATGGTAACTGCTTCTTCAGTTATTTTGTACAGAACAATAACAAAAAGGAGGACATTATATAAATCAATATGTACAATGAGATATTGTTTATAATTTGCCCCTGAAATAAATTTACTATATTTGTATTTCTGTGTTTAGCTGATGCAAAATATCTCTCAGAATGTTATCAATGTGAATATTACAAAGTCTGAGTTACGTTTAATAGATCTCTGCATTTCCTCTCTGATTTTTTTAATTATTCAATTAAACTTTATTTGTAACAAAAGAAAACAAAGGAATGAATATATAAACCCACCAAAACAAACAAAATAAAATATTTATCAACGTGATATACTTCATGTAATACTGCAATGGACAGCACTAGTTGGCGAGGACAACACAAATGCATTATTAGTCACATGGTAAGGAGCAAACAGCTTCTGTCTAGGAAACTTCCTGTGACTTAATTACCGTTTACTCTCTGCCTTGAGGGTGGATGGTGCTGTTGCCTAGATGCACTGTATTAAAGGGACAGTGAACCAGATAGAGCATGCAATTTTAAGCAACTTTCTAATTTACTCCTATTATCCTATTATTTTTCTTCGTTCTATTGCTATCTTTATTTGAAAAAGAAGGCATCTAAGCTTTTTTTTATTCAGAACTATGGACAGCAGTTTTTTATTTGTAGATTAATTTATCCACCAATCAACAAGGACAACCCAGGTTGTTCACCAAAAATGGGCCGGCATCTAAACTTACATTCTTGCATTTCAAATAAAGATACCAAGAGAATAAATAACATGTGATAATAGGAGTAAATTAGAAAGTTGCTTAAAATGTCATGCTCTATCTGAATCACGAAAGAAAAAAAATTGGGTTCAGTGTCCCTTTAACAGAGCTTTGCACACCATGATGTCACAGCGAACACAATATATACCTGGTAACTCCAACTTTTATCCCGAAGTCAGATAACAGAGAGACCAATAAACACAACCTGTAAAATGCCAAAGTGGGTAAGAAAGCTCAATGTGTACCCAAAATGCAACAGCAAACATACAGAAATGCATTGTGACTACTCAAATTCAATATAGAAAAATATAGCTGAGGATTATAATAATCAAAACTTTATTAAAAAGAAAACTAAGGACAATGTCTGGATTTTAGTTATGTAGGTATATGTATAATACTACTAGTGGGAAAAGGTTGAAATCAATTCTTAATGATGACCACAAAGAGCTATCACTAAGTGTCTCTTGCTGACAGTAGTTGATGTAGTGCAAACATTTAGTAGCAGTATTCGTACAGGGGAAAGTCCGTTGCTGCAGCCAGTAATGGATTGTAATGGATCAACAAGATAGCATTCCAGCACAAAGCACATTAGTCTATTTTATAAATTTGGCATATCTTGAGAGCAACAATGAATCTAATAAAAAGATTTACTCTCACAGGAACAACAGACGTCATTTACTGAAAAGCTATGTCTAGTCACATTTCCTACGATTATTGTTTGTACGTTAATACAAGCTTAATTAGAAAAAAATAAAATAATAATAAAAAATAAATAAACCTAAAAAGTTCAAGTTTTTTAATGTACTTGCTTTTTCCTTTGGAACTTTATTTCATGGTAGTTGTCTACTCAAGATTTGAAATTTGGTTATAAAGATAAACTACTAAAACAGCAACACTAACAAGTAGTTGCCCCCCCCCCCCAAAAAAAAAAACACGTCCAATTTGTCCCAGTATTTTAAAAGCTTGAAACTCTCCTATAAAAAAAATATAATGGTTAAGCAGAGTTGTCACAATTGTGTTGAAATGCCTGCCACTGTTCTACTTTAGGGCCTTCACTAGAGCTTGAAAAAGTGATAATTATAGTGGTTTTAAAACCAAATCAGATAATGTAGTAAAACTATTTTCAATCGGTATGTTTTGTTCCCACATATCACTAGGTGCTTTGTAACTTCTTCCAACATATTTTGATATTATTCGTGTAAGATAGAACAGATCATGTCGGGTGGCAGAGAATGTGAGCATGAAGGACACAGCATCTGCTCCCAACACAATAGAAGCTTCCCATGGTACATATTGGCAACCAGCTAGATAATGATGGTAACGTAGCTAAGCTTTTAGAGCAAATAAGTCCACATGAAGCAGCTACAAACATATGCAGTGTGTGCAGACTTCCTTCACCCTCCATCTTTCTGATACTTCACCGACATTTACTGACAAATACTGCATCCCACCAAATCATAAGCGCCTACCTGAACATGTCTCCGAGACCTTTCAGCACTCCTTTCTTTGTCTTGTTTTTATCTTTATCTCTGTCTCTGTCTTTTTTCTTTTCCTTTCCACTTTTGTCTTTTCTCCGGTCACCTTTCTCCTGGCCATTCACCTGCCTCTCCAACGAGTGAGAGGGCTGGTCACTAGAAGTAGAGACAGATTCACGTCCTGATCTGGAACTCTCTTCTGTGTCTTCTTCCACTAGGATGAAACAAGGTCATTAGTATGACTGAGTTAAAATGAAAGCAAAATATACATTTTGCAGTTGCCTTCTCATCCCATTGTGCATATCAGTATAACAAGTAATGTGACCATCTAGCACATGCCAACATTCTACTGGCAACTGTGAAGGGGAACAGTTATTGCACCTAAAAACAAAGAGACAATTGGTGATTCAATAAAACAAACACACCAGTGCAACTCTGAGAATAATAAACACATTCTTATTTGCTAGAACACAGAACGGAAGTTGTCTCTACCCCCAGAAAACCACTGGTGTGAACATCACCTACCCTGCTCTTCAGAACCATTTCTTGGCTCTGGCTTTAATTGGTTAGAACCTGTAAAAAGCATACGGGAACTACAGTTAAAGGACCAGTCAACACATTAGATTTGCATAATCAACAAATGCAAGATAACAAGACAATGCAATAGCACTTAGTCTGAACTTCAAATGAGTAGTAGTTTTTTCTATAACAAATTTCAAAGTTATGTATATTTCCACTCCCCTTGTACCATGTGATAGCAATCAGCCAATCACAAATGCATATACGTATAGTCTGTGAATTCTTGAACATGCTCAGTAGGATCTGGTGACTCAAAAAGTGTAAATATAAAAGACTGTGAACATTTTTTTTAATGGAAGTAAATTGGAAAGTTGTTTAAAATTACAGGCTGTATCTGAATCATGAACATTTAATTTAACCTGAGTGTCCCTTTAAACTTGGCAAAGACAGGCACAACTAATATGCAGTTCCCTAATAGACTCTTCTAACAATTCACACAACTAAGATTTAACATTTAGTTTTACTTGTTAGTACACAACAGTAATGAAAATACATTTCTCACTGTAAATGATGAAGTACTCAACATTATTTAATAATTAATAATTTCTGACATCTATAAAAAAAAAATGACAGTAGAAGAACATCATCTAAACATGTTCATTTTTTCCCCATGAACAAAAATGTAAGGTAAAAACTGAAACTAATACAGTTGTATCAGTTGTGCAATTCCTAACTAATGCTTTTAGGCAGATAGTCACAGTGTTAACATTAAACTATCTGAATCATGAAAGAGCATGCAGTTTTAAGACCATTTTAAATCCATGTCTATTATCAAATTTACTTTGCAATCTGGGTATCCTTTGTTGAAAAGCATATGTACGTATGCTCAGCAGCAGAAATGCACTACTGGGAACTAGCTGGTGAGAGGTGGCTACACACGTTTGACGCTTTCTTGTCACTGGATCACAAGTAGTGTACAAGCTAGCTCCCAGTAGTGCACTGCTGATTCTGGAGCTGATTAACTTTTGAAATAGTACAATAATAAAATGCCTATAAAAAGGGAGATGAAACCTAATTCCCCCCATATTCAGCTAGAGCAGGGTTCTTCAAACCACAGGTCGGGAGCCATTACTGGGTCTCAACACCATATTTACTGGGTAGCAACTTGTGTGTGTGTTGTATGTGAGTGTGTGTGTTGTATGTGAGTGTGTGAATTATATGACAGTGTGTATAGTGTATGTTTTGTGAAAGTGTATGTAGCATGTGTGTGTGTTGTATGATAGTGTGTGCATGTTAAATAAGTGTGTGTTGTATGCACGATGGGTGGTGTGTGTTATATGAGTGTGTGAGGTGAATGTGTGTGTGTTATATGATATGAGAGTGTGTGGTGTGTATGTGTGGTGTGTGTTATATGTGTGTGTGGTGTGGTGCGTGTGTGTTATGTGTGTGGTGTGGTGCGTGTGTGGTGTGGTGCGTGTGTGTGTGTTATATGTGAGAATTTGTGTTATATGCAAGTGTGTGGTGTGTGTTATATGAGTGTGTGAGGTGAGTGTGTGTGTTATATGAGTCTGTTAAATAAGAGTGTGTAAGATGAGTGTGTGCGTGTTATATGAGTGTGTGTGTTATATAAGAGTGTGTGGTGTGTGTTATATAAGAAAGTGAGGTGAGTGTGTGGTGTGTGTTATACGAGTGTTTGAGGTGACAGTGTGGTTATATGACAGTGTGCATGTTATGTGTGTGTGTTATATAAGAGTGTGAGGTGAGTGTGTGTGTGGTGTGTGTGTTAAATGAGTGTGTGTGTTATATAAGAGTGTGTGGTGTGTGTTATATGAGTGTGTGAGGTGACAGTATGCTTATATGACAGTCTGCATGGTATGTGTGTTATATAAGAGGGTATGGTATGTGCGTTTGTTATTACCTTTTACAACACTTTCAAGTTTGACTACAATTAGGAATAAAGTACATTTAGTCACTTAGACAAAAATTGCAGCTATCTTGTTCTATATTACTTCAGAAGTGTTCAGACCAAGCATACAAATAGGGTCTCCGAGGTATGCGGTATCATGGCACTGGGCCTTGGGAAAAAAAGTTTGAATAACCCTAAGTTAGAGCAAACAATTTTAAATAACGTTCCAATTTACTTTTGTTATTTAAATTTGCTTAGTTCTCAGTAGGCTCAGAAGTTGGGAGCTAGCTGCTGATTGGTGGATGCACATATATGCCACTAGTCATTGGCTTACCGATGTGTTCAGCTGGCTACCAGTAGTGCATTGCTGCTCCTTCAATAAAGGACACCAAGAGAATGAAGTAAAATTGATAAAAAGTTAATTGAGAAGTTGTTTAAAATTACCTGCTCTATCTGAATCATGAAAGTTGGGTTTTAATGCCCATTGATTAATAGGTTTTTCATGTTAATGCTCACTGAGCATAAAGTAGGAAGTATTAATAAGTCAATTATCGATGATAGGAAGTGCACAACTGACGCTGGTGTATTAGTTTTACATTTGAACATAATTTTGCTTCCAATTTTAAGTAACACATAACTACATTCTTAAATGCAGCTTTTACATGTGGATGACAGAACTTGTTAGTACAATGTCCCTTTAAGAGTACTGGTTATTTAACCCACCACCAGGTGCATGTGCAGGGCTTAGAAACCTTTGAGTGGATTCTACTATTGAGCAGAATGAAAATGTGAACTAAGGTTTTTCTGTAAATCCAACCAACCCCAATATGCAGAGAGAACTTGCATTGTATAAAATGCGTAGTACCAATGATGGCCTAGTCCCCTGATTTACAATGGTAACACTTTAGGGAGGAACCCTGAATAACATATTCCCTGGCATTATTTTAGTTTGATAAAGTGCATTTGCTCCAGTGCTGTGAAAAAAATAAAAACATAATTTATGTAAGAACTTACCTGATAAATTAATTTCTTTCATATTAGCAAGAGTCCATGAGCTAGTGACGTATGGGATATACATTCCTACCAGGAGGGGCAAAGTTTCCCAAACCTTAAAATGCCTCTAAATACACCCCTCACCACACCCACAATTCAGTTTAACGAATAGCCAAGAAGTGGGGTGATAAAAAAGTGCGAAAGCATATAAAATAAGGAATTGGAATAATTGTGCTTTATACAAAAAAATCATAACCACCACAAAAAGGGTGGGCCTCATGGACTCTTGCTAATATGAAAGAAATGAATTTATCAGGTAAGTTCTTACATAAATTATGTTTTCTTTCATGTAATTAGCAAGAGTCCATGAGCTAGTGACGTATGGGATAATGATTACCCAAGATGTGGATCTTTCCACACAAGAGTCACTAGAGAGGGAGGGATAAAATAAAGACAGCCAATTCCTGCTGAAAATAATCCACACCCAAAATAAAGTTTAATAAAAAACATAAGCAGAAGATTCAGACTGAAACCGCTGCCTGAAGTACTTTTCTACCAAAAATTGCTTCAGAAGAAGAAAATACATCAAAAAGGTAGAATTGAAAAAGTATGCAAAGAGGACCAAGTTGCTGCTTTGCAAATCTGATCAACCGAAGCTTCATTCCTAAACGCCCAGGAAGTAGAAACTGACCTGGTAGAATGAGCTGTAATCCTCTGAGGCGGAGTTTTACCCGACTCAACATAGGCAAGATGAATTAAAGATTTCAACCAAGATGCCAAAGAAATGGCAGAAGCTTTCTGGCCTTTTCTAGAACCGGAAAAGATAACAAATAGACTAGAAGTCTTTCGGAAAGACTTAGTAGCTTCAACATAATATTTCAAAGCTCTAACAACATGCAAAGAATGCAATGCTTTCTCCTTAGAATTCTTAAGATTAGGACATAATGAAGGAACCACAATTTCTCTACTAATGTTGTTGGAAATCACAACTTTAGGTAAAAATTCAAAAGAAGTTCGCAACACCGCCTTATCCTGATGAAAAATCAGAAAAGGAGACTCACAAGAAAAGAGCAGATAATTCAGAAACTCTTCTGGCAGAAGAGATGGCCAAAAGGAACAAAACTTCCCAAGAAAGTAATTTAATGACCAATGAATGCATAGGTTCAAAGGGAGGAGCTTGAAGAGCTCCCAGAACCAAATTCAAACTCCAAGGAGGAGAAATTGACTTAATGACAGGTTTTATACGAACCAAAGCTTGTACAAAACAATGAATATCAGGAAGAATAGCAATCTTTCTGTGAAAAAGAACAGAAAGAGCAGAGATTTGTCCTTTCAAGGAACTTGCAGACAAACCCTTATCTAAACCATCCTGAAGAAACTGAAAAAAATTCTCGGCATTCTAAAAGAATGCCAAGAAAAATTATGAGAAAGACACCAAAAAATATAAGTCTTCCAGACTCTATAATATATCTCTCTAGATACAGATTTACGAGCCTGTAACATAGTATTTATCACAGAGTCAGAGAAATCTCTTTGACCAAGAATCAAGCGTTCAATCTCCATACCTATAAATTTAAGGATTTCAGATCCTGATGGAAAAAAGGACCTTGCGACAGAAAGTCTGGTCTAACGGAAGAGTCCATGGTTGGCAAGAGGCCATCCGGACAAGATCCGCATACCAAACCTGTGAGGCCATGCCGGAGCTACCAGCAGAACAAACGAGCATTCCTTCAGTATCTTGGAGATTACTCTTGGAAGAAGAACTAGAGGCGGAAAAATATAGGCAGGATGATACTTCCAAGGAAGTGAAAATGCATCCACTGCCTCCGCCTGAGGATCCCGGGATCTGGACAGATATCTGGGAAGTTTCTTGTTTAGATGAGACGCCATCAGATCTATTTCTGGAAGTTCCCACATTTGAACAATCTGAAGAAATACCTCTGGGTGAAGAGACCATTCGCCCGGATGGAACATTTGGCGGCTGAGATAATCCGCTTCCCAATTGTCTACACCTGGGATATAAACCGCAGAGATTAGACAGGAGCTGGATTCCGCCCAAACCAAAAAAATTCGAGATACTTCTTTCATAGCCAGAGGACTGTGAGTCCCTCCTTGATGATTGATGTATGCCACAGTTGTGACATTGTCTGTCTGAAAACAAATGAACGATTCTCTCTACAGAAGAGGCCAAAACTGAAGAGCTCTGAAAATTGCATGGAGTTCCAAAATATTGATCGGTAATCTCACCTCCTGAGATTCCCAAACTCCTTGTGCCGTCAGAGATCCCCACACAGCTCCCCAACCTGTGAGACTTGTATCTGTTGAAATTACAGTCCAGGTCGGAAGCACAAAAAGAAGCCCCCTAAATTAAACAATGGTGATCTGTCCACCACGTTAGAGAGTGTCAAACAATCGGTTTTTAAAGATATAAATTGAGATATCTTTGTGTAATCCTTGCACCATTGATTCAGCATACAGAGCTGAAGAGGTCGCATGTGAAAACGAGCAAAGGGGATCGCGTCCGATGCAGCAGTCATAAGACCTAGAATTTCCATGCATAAGGTTACCGAAGGGAATGATTGTGACTGAAGGTTTCGACAAGCTGAAATCAATTTTAGACGTCTTTTGTCTGTTAAAGACAGAGTCATGGACACTGAATCTATCTGGAAACCCAGAAAGGTTACCCTTGACTGAGGAATCAATGAACTTTTTGGTAAATTGATCCTCCAACCATGATCTTGAAGAAACAACACAAATCGATTCGCATGAGATTCTTCGAATGAGAAGACTGAGCAAATACCAAGATAATCGTCCAAATAAGGAAATACCAAAACCCCGTTCTCTGAATACAGAAAGAAGGGCACCGAGAATCTTTGAAAAAAATTCTTGGAACTGAGGCTAGGCCAAACGGTAGAGCCACAAAACTGGTAATGCTTGTCTAAAAAGAGAATCTCAGACACTAAAAATGATCTGGATGAATCGGAATATGCAGATACACATCCTGTAAATCTATTGTAGACATATAATGCCCTTACTAAACAAAAGGCAGAATAGTCCTACAGTAACCATCTTGAATGTTGGTATCCTTACATAACGATTCAATATTGATAGATCCGGAACTGGTCTGAAGGAATTGACCTTCTTTGGTACAATGAAGAGATAAAATAAAACCCTAGTCCCTGTTCCAGAACTGGAACTGGCATAATTACTCCAGCCAACTCTAGATCTGAAACACATTTCAGAAATGCTGAGCCTTGCTGTGTTAACTGGGACACGGGAAAGAAAAAAATCTCTTAGCAGGAGGCCTTAACTTGAAGCCAATTCTGTACCTTTCTGAAACAATGTTCTGAAACCAGAGATTGAGAACGGAATTGATCCAAATTCCTTTGAAGAAAACGTAATCTGCCCCATACCAGCTGAACTGGAAAAAAGGGCCGCACCTTCATAGGTACTTAGGAGCTGACTATAGGTTTCTATAAGGCTTGGATATATTCCAAACTGGAAAAAGTTTCCAAACTGATACCGCTCCTGAGGATGAAGGATCAGGCTTTTGTTCCTTATTATGAAAAAAAGAACGAAAAAATGATTATTACCCTGGACAGAAAGGGAAAACAAAGTTGACTTAGAAGACATATCAGCATTCCAAGTTTAATCCATAAAGCTTTTCTAGCTAAAATAGCTAGAGACATATACCTGACATCAACACTAATGATATCAAAAGATGGTATCACCAATAAAATTATTAGCATGTTATAGAATAATAATAATGCTATAAAATTATGATCTGTTACTTGTTGTGCTAAAACTTCTAACCAAAAAGTTGAAGCTGCAGCAACATCCGGTAAAAATATAGCAGGTCTAAGAAGATTACCTGAACATAAGTAAACTTTTCTTAGAAAGGATTCAATTTTCTTATCTAAAGGATCCTTAAATTTAGTACTATCTGCCGTAGAAATAGCAGTACATTTTAGCAGGAATAGAGACAGCCCCAAACCTTAGGGATTTTGTCCCAAAAAACTCTAATCTGTCAGATGGCACAGGATATAATTGCTTAAACGTTTAGAAGGAGTAAAAGAATTACCCAAATTATTCCATTCCCTGGAAATTACTTCAGAAAAAACATCAGGGAGATTAAACACTTCTGGAATAACTACAGGAGATTTAAAAACCCTATTTAAACGTTTGGATTCAGTATCAAGAGGACCAGAATCCTCTATATCTAAAGCAATTAATACTTCTTTAAAATAAAGAACGAATAAATTCCATCTTGAACAAATACAAAGATTTATCAGCATCAACCTCTGAGACAGAAACCTCTGAACCAGAAGAACCATTATCAGTATCAGAATGATGATGTTCATTTAAAAATTCATCTGAAAAAAAGAGAAGTTTTAAAGGACTTATGTAAACTAGAAGGAGAAATAACAGACATAGCCTTCTAAATGGATTTAAAAAATAAAATCTCTTATGTTTATCAGGAACACTCTGAAATTTAGATGTTGACGGAACAGCAACAGGTAATATAACAGTACTAAAGGAAATTTTATCTGCATTAATAAGTTTGTCATGACATGCAATACAAACAACAGCTGGAGAAACAGATACCAAAAATTTATAGCAGATACACTTAGCTTGGTAGCTCCAGCCCCGGCAGTGATTTTCCTAAAGTATCTTCTGACTCAGTTGCAACGTGGAACATCTTGCAATATGTAATAGAAAAAACAACATATAAAGCAAAATTGAACAAAATCCTTAAATGACAGTTTCAGGAATGGGAAAAAAATGCCAGTGAACAAGCTTCTAGCAACCAGAAGCAATAAATAATGAGACTTAAATAATGTGGAGACAAAAGCGACGCCCATATTTTTTTAGCGCCAAACAAGACGCCCACATTATTTGGCGCCTAAATGCTTTTGGCGCCAAAAATGACGCCACATCCGGAACGCCGACATTTTTGGCGCAAAATAACGTCAAAAAATGACGCAACTTCCGGCGACACGTATGACGCCGGAAACGGAAAAGAATTTTTGCACCAAAAAAATCCGCGCCAAGAATGACGCAATAAAATGAAGCATTTTCAGCCCCCGCGAGCCTAACAGCCCACAGGGAAAAAAAGAGTCAAATTTTTGAAAGGTAAGAAAAAATTATTAATTCAAATGCATTATCCCAAATATGAAACTGATTGTCTGAAAAATAAGGAAAGTTGAACATTCTGAGTCAAGGCAAATAAATGTTTGAATACATATATTTAGAACTTTATAAACAAAGTGCCCAACCATAGCTTAGAGTGTCACAGAAAATAAGACTTACTTACCCCAGGACACTCATCTACATGTTTGTAGAAAGCCAAACCAGTACTGAAACGAGAATCAGCAGAGGTAATGGTATATATAAGAGTATATCGTCGATCTGAAAAGGGAGGTAAGAGATGAATCTCTACGACCGATAACAGAGAACCTATGAAATAGACCCCGTAGAAGGAGATCACTGCATTCAAATAGGCAATACTCTCCTCACATCCCTCTGACATTCACTGCACGCTGAGAGGAAAACCGGGCTCCAACTTGCTGCGGAGCGCATATCAACGTAGAATCTAGCACAAACTTACTTCACCACCTCCATCGGAGGCAAAGTTAGTAAAACTGAATTGTGGGTGTGGTGAGGGTTGTATTTATAGGCATTTTAAGGTTTGGGAAACTTTGCCCCTCCTGGTAGGAATGTATATCCCATACGTCACTAGCTCATGGACTCTTGCTAATTACATGAAAGAAATAATGCTATAGCCTAGGTGTCACAAATAAATGATAAAAGATATCAAAAGCAGATAAAAGAAAGTAAAAGAAAAACCGTGCTATAAACAAGACCATAGGTTAGACCACAAGGCCATTCAGGGTTCCATGTAGAGTAGTAATGTATGTGCCAGTAGAATTCTGCTTATATTACAGACATCCAGCCCACTGAAGTCTTCAGCGTACACTAATGTTGCTGCCAGCTGTCTATCAGCCTGAGGTATTTGACTCATTATTTGTATAGTAAATAGCAGCCTCCGCCTTTCCCCAGTGCAAGTACATTATAGTGACATAATTAAAAGCTTCTCCCACCTACCCCATTCTGCAGAACCATATGTTGTCTCCAACTGAAAAGTATCAGAACCTGTAAAAGCACATTGTAGCTGCAGTTAGTCTGTATCAAACTGTTAGTGAGGAAACATTATCCCATGCTTTGGGCCTTTGGAAAGAACATTAAGAAAACTTAAATGTAAATAATGATATTCCTTACAGGGGAGAAACTACCATTGGTGCAGCGGAACCAGGGCCCAAGGTCTTGGGAGGGTCCATAGAAGCCAGTCTATACATAGGCAAATGGAAAATGTGTACAATCCTAATGTAGGGGGAACTTTTACTAGTGCAGCTCCATCTATTTATACCAAAAATCCTTATACAGAGCAGCATGTATATTTTAACTATGGTTTACTACTGAGTTACCTTCGGGGAGCCCAATAAAATATTTGCACCAGGACGTTCTGTTGAGTAGGTTGACTACCGATTCCTTATATACACTCCAACCCTCACATAGAACTACCTTATCAAAACTGGCCAGTTAAAGGGAGGTCATTATGCAGCTTGCTTAATTAATGTGAGGACTATATAAAGTGACTATTGTCTGATCTACTACAACTGGGTTAAATATAGACAAAACTTGCTTTAAGAGAGTTACGGCATCAGGAATTTGTTACTATTTAACCAAAAGTACCAGAGAATTAGTGGTCCAGAGCAGGACATAGCCAGTGAACCAATCAGCATCTGCAATACTCTGCTAATCACTGGCTGCGTTGAGCTTCTGAGGGGGACATATGATTAACTCCTTTGTGGGGGGAGAGGGTTTAAACACATAGTCCTAATTTACAAATGGTGTGCAAAAATATTACCTCTATTGTGCATTAACCTCGCGCAAGAGCAATCAATAGTGCCTCTAATTTTGCACTCAGTCATTTTTTAATGCTCAAGTCTATGACACGCTAACATCTGCAAGACGGATAGAGTAGGTCCGCTAAACCCCTCACATAATAGACCTCTATGGGGACGTGCAGTAAAACTCATGTTGCATATTGCTTGAGCGCTAAGGTGTGAGCTGGAGTTGTTTACATACTTCTGTGCTATAATATTAAAGGGACAGTAAACAATTTGAGAAAGTAATATAAAATGCTAAATCGTATATATATAAAAAACTCTACTTCCATTCTGAAATTCTGAGCTTTTCAGTTTCTGTTAGAAATGGATATGCGGAACACTGTTATATTCCAAACAGCCATTGGCTGCACACTCTAGTGACCTATTTGTAATTGTCTCTAATTGGTCACAGCAGAGAAGGTAACCTAAGTTACAACATGGCAGCTCTCATTGTTTTATAGACACTAAAACTTTACACTTATTTTGTCAATATTTAAACAGCTAATGAAACTTTAAAACATACATCTACATGTTATTCTCAGACTAATGTTTTCTTTGAATGTATTATTCTATCTAGCATTTAGTGTTTGATGTCCCTATAATAACAATGATTTACTTTATGTCCTCAGAAGCACTACCTTTTACAGTGGTATTACAATGTTTGCATTACTAACAGGAACCTGGCCACCGTGCAAAAGGTAACCGTTGTATACAAATTGAACAGTTAAGTACAGCACAGTGTGCTCATTTGTTCATAAAGTCTATGCTCCCCAATTGTTATAGACTTACAAAAATAAAGCAAAAGCACTACTGCTTAAAAGAGAACAAACTTTATTAAGGTGAAATGTTCACATACAGCAACATTTCAATCTCTCTAGCCAGGTGCGGAACTACCAGGGGGTGCAGAGGTCGCAACTCCCCGAAAAGGGGGGGGGGGGGGGGGGAGGCCGCGTCAGAAAAAAAAATCAACTTTTTTTTCCAATAAAAACCGTTCACCTGCCGCTGCTTGCACTGATATGTGAGTGTGACGTGATGCTTCACTAGTGTCTCTGATTACAGGAGTTAGTGTTTCTGTTTTACCCAATGGTGTTTGTGTGTGTGTGTGTCTGTATTTATGCATGTTTATGTGTGTGTGTATGCTAGTGGAATCAGCAGATTATAGACCTTGTTACTACAGCATGGGGGGAGGGGTAAACAGTGTCACTATATAAGACCACTATATACAGTACGGGGGGCTGGACCATGTCACAGACTACTGTGGTCACTATATGAAGTACTGGGGAGGGTAAGGTCAGGCCAGCCATCTCACCGGCAGATTACAGACTGTGTCACTAACTATATACAGTACTGGTGGGTTAAACAGTGTCCCTATATACAGTAATAGGGGGTCAGACCATCTCACAGACTGTAGGCATAGGGTACCTCCTTTTTCATACGTAATTGGATTCACAATTTTTTTTCTGTGTTAAATGTTAAAAAAAAAAAAAAAAGATTATATATCAAATTCCCATTTTTTTGGGGGGTGGGGGGTAGGCCCTCCTTAGATTCTTGCACCTCTGCCCTGTGGTTTCTAGTTACACCTCTGTCGCTAGCCCTTAAATATGCCGTTGCTTTACATCTGTAACGATTGTATACTAACTTCCTAGTTAAAGGGACAGCCTACTGCAAAATCGTTATAGTTTAAAAAGATAGATAACACCTTTACTACCCATTTCCCAGCTTTGCACAACCAACATAGTTATATTAATTTACTTAACCTCTAAATGTCTGCCTGTTTCTAAGCCCCTGCAGGCCGCCTTTATCTCAGGGCATTTTTATAGCTTTTCATAGCAAGACACTGCTCGTTCACAAGTGACAAATAGATAACATTGTCCTCACTCCCATGGAGTTATTCATGAGTCAGCACTTATTAGCTAAAATGCAAGTCTGTAAATAGTACTGAGATAAGGGGGAAAGTCTGCAGAGGCTTAGATACAAGGTAATCACAGAGGTAAAAACTATATTAGTATAATTGTATTGGTTATGCAAAACTGGGGAATGGGTAATAAAGGGATTATCTATCTTTTTAAACAAACATTTTGGAGTAGACTGTCCCTTTAACAAATGCTTGCTTTATGTATATTTTATAAAAGAGAAAACACAATGTAAAATTATATGCACGGCAGATCAGAGCTGATACCCACCACCAACGCAGTGCTGACAATTATTGTGAGGTTTAAATGCTACCCAGTGTGATAAATGTGAGGCAAGACTTTTATCTGTCACATACCCCATTCAGTAGAACAGTTTGTTGACTCCAGCTGCAGAGAATTAGAACCTGTAAAAGCATTGTGTGAACTTACAGGTATTAATGTTTTAAAATCATTGCAGTCAATGTAATGAAAATGGTTGTAAAAAATTCCATAACAAACTCTAAAGTTTATTTAAAAGGGATATGAAACCTAAAAAAAAAAAAATTTCTGGTTCAGACAGAATATACAATTAAAAAAAAAAAAAAGTTTTCAATTTACTTATATTATCAAAAAACTGCTACCATATAGTGCTCTAGAAATAGGCTGGCTCCTAAAAATACTTCCCTGATTTTCAAAAAAAGATACCAAGAGAACATGGAAAAACTGATGATGATGATAATAATAAAAAAAAGCTGTTTAAAATTGCATGCTCTATCTAAATCATAAAAGACTATTTTGACTTGAGTGTCCCTTTAGAAAACAAGGGTCTAAGTTGATTACCTTAGAGGAAGGTTTTTCATTTCTGGTGTCAGGACCCCTGAAAAAGTATTAGTTTTTAAGCTCCTAAATATTTGATAAAATACATGGTTGAGCTAATTAATTTATTTGTTGTTTTATGTACAAAGACCATCAGTATTGAAAGTTGTATAATGAATGAGATTTTGGGGTGTTTGGATAAACATTTTACATTAGAAAGTGTGTGTGTGAGCATGTGTGAATGTGTATATGTGTATATAAGTTAAACAGATATTAAATTACAGAAGTTCAGTTGTATGGAATAAAGTGTAAAGACTGGATGACCTAACACAATGTCATGAGGACATCAATCTTCCTCCTAACAGGAAACATTCTGACATTGGTAAACAAATATTTTACAACAGATAAAAAATTATACCCTTATGAGATGCAAAACCTTTGGTGAAATATATCCCTATAGCTCACTAATAAAATCAGTACAAACAAAGATTGCACCAACCAAATATTTTATATTATTAAATATGAGAACTGAGGTTTTTTTTATATATATATATATATATATATATATATATATATATATATATATATATATATATATATATATATATATATATATATATATATATATATATATACACACACACACACAGATAAGCACACTCACAGGAACTCAATACCATTGTTAGCCTGTTCTATGGCGATTTACCACCTGGGTGCAGATTCTTTTAGCCCAGTAATGCTTTCACAGAGTAGAACTGTAGCATATCAGTCTGATCCCGCCTATTACGGTCAGTCCAGCAACGAAATACCAGGCAATTCCTCTCTGAACAAGGAACACAGTGTCAGGGTTTTTTCCCTGATCTGTTTGCCATGTGCTGCTGGCAGCCATTTTACTCACCTCTCTTGCTGACCCTGGTGCATACCTCCTTTGCCATCATCCATGTGAGACAGGATGCAGTCTCAGAATTGTGATGTCATCACTTATTATTTAAAGGGCCTCTGTTCAGTATGCTTTGCCCTTGCGTTGTCTCAGACCTGTTTGTGAGAGCTCCTGTGTATTACCTGGCTGTCTGACGTCCCTCCTAGTTCCTGATCCCTGGCTTGTTTCTGACTCTGCTGTTCTCCTTGTTCCTGATTCCGGCTTGTCTGACTATTTGCTGAAGTAGAGGTGCAGAACCGGACATGCTCCTGGTAGGACTAGGTGCAGCAGTGGAAACAGAAGCAGCCATAACTTGAGGGACACTTTGGTCCAAATGTGCAGTGCGAGTCAGCAGAGTTTGCAGGGCTAGTGCAAATTGATCCAAGCGGTGATCCTGTTCATCCATCCTGGAAATTATGGCAGGTAAAGCTGGATTATTAGCATCATCAGGATTCATGGCCCTTGCGTAATGTCAGGGTGCCAGGAATCAGACTGAGACAAGATGTGCAAAAATAATCCCACCTTTAAATAGCAAAAAATAATAAAAAGTCCACAAGTCAACTAACAAGTCAGGAATCAAAACAAAAACTGGTAGTCAGACGAGCCGAGTCAGGAGCCAAAGCGAATAGTCAGACGAGCCAGAATCAGGAACAAGGAGAACAGCAGAGTCATGAACAAGCCAGGGATCAGGAACGTCAGACAGCCAGGTAATACACAGGAGCTCTCACAAACAGGTCTGAGACAACGCAAGGGCAAAGCATACTGAACCGAGGCCCTTTAAATAATAAGTGATGACATCACAATTCTGAGACTGCATCCTGTCTCACATGGATGATGACACCAGTCTGGCCATAAAAGGAAATGCAGGAAATGAGTAGCATCACACAGTATGCACCAGGGTCAGCAAGAGAGGCGAGTAAAATGGTTGCCAGTAGCAACCCTGACAAACCGCAATCCCAGACGACCGTTTCGGCCTTCATTGGGCCTCGTCAGTGAGGTGAAGCCATATTCCTCTAAGCACACTGAGCAAGGAGTCCACTTCTGGTTTCCCCTTTTCCCCATAGGGAGACTAAATACACACAGAGAGAAGCACATTCATAAGAACAAGCAACCGGCTCAATACCATTGTTAGCCTGTTCTACAGTGATTTACCAGCTTCTTTTAGCCCAGAAATGCTTTTCACAGAGTATAACTTTCCTGTAGCATATCAGTCTGATCCCGCCTATTACGGTCAGTCCAGCACCGAAATACCAGGCAATTCCTCTCTGAACAAGGAACAAAGCAACCCCAGACGATCATTTTGGCCTTCATTGGGCCTCGTCAGTGAGATGTAGCCATATTTCTCTAATATATATATATATATATATATATATATATATATATATATCTCACTCAAAGTCTGGTCGAATTTTAGTAGCTTGCAACCTAAAAAGCATACCACTAACAGAATTCCTCAATGACTCCAAAGCCGTGGGATTTATCTTTTAGCAATGAATTACCTGAATATCAATTCAGAAGGCCACAAAGCTATTATTCTCAGCAAAATGGGACCACCAATTTCTTGCTGAAGGGGCTGTGTTGCTCTACCTTTCTCTTTAAAATACCCCAAAGATATTCTATGAGATTCAAGTCAGCGATATACTTGGCAAGGTCATAGTTTTAACTGTTTTCTCCTTGAGAAACTTTTGTGATTTTGGCAGTGTGCTTTGGATCGGTATTATGCTAGAATATTCCTCTTCTGCTAAGCTTCTGGGCACTGGGAGTTATCTTCTCAGCCAGTATTTTGGTATATACACAGGTGTCCATGGTGCTAACTATAAGTGTCATCTGCCCAACGCCATTTGCACTCATGCAGCCCCATATCATCACATTCTGACCTCTGTGCTTCACTGTTGGGACTATGTATTCACTGTAATAATCCTGGCCAAGTTCACACCAAACACACTGGATCCCATCTGAGCTTAACAAATTTATCTTGGCCTCATCTGATCAAAGAATGTGCTTTCAATATTCATCAGGCTTCTTTTCATGTTCTTTAGCAAAATTTAATCTTGCAGTTTTGTGCCGGAGAAGAAGAAAGGTTTTTTTTCTTGGTCACAGTCCATAGGAGGTTGACATTATGCAATGTCCTTTGCACTGTCACTGTCCAAGAAACTCCAATTTCCATTAATAAACCCTGAGCAAAGTCTGAGGCACTTGCTGGTCTGTTCTTCAGAGCTAGATTGTGCAAGTAGCGTCATTGTAGGACGACGGCCACTGGGGCTCTGATTAGTGGTACTATGACTCGTTCTATACCTCCTGATTACTGCTGCAACTGTGTTTTGAATGATATTTATTTGGTCGCTGATCTTCATGTATCCTTTTCTATCTTTGTGAAGTCTCACAATCAGATTTTTTTTTTCAATTCCTCTGACAGTTCTTTTCAACGTGAAGCCACGATGCAGACAGACACAGCCCATAGGTCCAAAATTGACAAAACTCTGGTGTGTTCAAAGGTCATTTTATAACCATGTTCATTCAATTAGGCTAATTGGAGATCACAGGTGTTTCAATGATCAAACTTGTGTTTCAGAAATCACAAGCGTATTCACTATTGTTGCATTGAGTTTCTACTTTGAGGTCTGTATTTTCAATATAGCTTTTTCTAAAGTAATTGTTTTTGATTGTTCATAAGAGGAAATACTCTACTTTTCAATTTAGAAATATTGCAAATATTGAAAGGTGATGAAACAACTTTGAATCATTTGATATTTAAGTGATATTGTACAGGGGAGTACTCATCTGTTTTCTACTATATATAGATAGATGGATTTATATATTTTTCTTCTACCTCTCCACACTGGATCAGCAGTCGACAACTGCCAAGGTACACTAAAATGTAGGTACTATAGCTCCTACTAAAAGAAAATTACTGAGGTGCACATTTTCAGTAACTCTATAACTAGTTAAATGGAGATTAAACACTTTGAGAAGGTAACATAAAATGATAAATCGTATATATATATATATATATATATATATATATATATATATATATATATATATATATATATTATATAAAAAGTTTGCAATATATTATTTATTTTGTCCCCTTTTTATCTAATTCCATTCTGAAATTGTGAGCTTTTCAGTTCTTGTTAGAAATAAAAGGGCAGAACACGGTTATGTTTCACACAGAAGTAGCTGCACACTCTAGTAACCTATTTATATTTGTCCCTAATTGACCACAGCAGAGAAGGTAACCTAAGTTACAACATGGAAGCTCCTATTGTTTTATAGATACTAAAACTTTACACTTATTTTGTCAATATTTAAACAGATAATGAAACTTTCAAAAAATGCATCTACATGTTATTCTCAAACTAATTTTTTATTTGAATGTATCATTCTATTTAGTATTTATTTAGTGTTTAATGTCCCTTTAAGAAATCCTGTTTTCTCTGCTGTTTCAAAACTGAGTAGGTTTCTTTGGTGTGTTTAACTTGAAAATTACATATGGTAAAACAAGTAATAAAATGTCAATATGCTCTAAAATTACCGGAAAAGGGCAACTGAATTACTTCTCTCTCTTTAAGTTTTAAAACATCAACAGCAGAAACTGCACATCTGTGTTTGCATCCATTTTATAGAATTGTAGGCCTGTTAACCTGTCCTTAGAGATACAAGGAAGTCAGGCTCCACTCCATCAAATTCTAGCACTTAAAATGCACCAGAGACAGCAATTTTGGCTTAACAAAGTCAAAGACACAAAAAGCAAGATCAGAGTTTTTGTGATCAGAAACCCAAAACAAGACAATCTGCTCTTTATTTGACTGTGCCGCCAGTTTAAAAGTCTCTCGTTTAGAGTCAATTTAGCAGTAAGCTGGGATTCAGACGAGCAAAGTGCAAAAAGAACAGAGGATTGCGAGGCTGAGGCTGTGATCAGTTTCAGTGTATCAAGTTCAAAATATTCATAGATTAAAGGGATTGTAAACCCCAAAAATGTTATTGTTTAAAAAGATAGATAATCCTTTTATTTACCATTCCCCAGTTTTGCATAACCAACACTGTTGTAGAAATATACTGTTTACCTCTGTAATTACCTTGTATCTAAGCTTCTGCAAACTTGCATTTCAAGCAATTATGGAGGAAAGGCAGACTTAAAATGTTGGATTCTACAAACCAGGAATAAGAGGGGGGAATGTAGAAACTATGCTCCTCAAAGAAGAAACTAAATGGATCTTTTGGCTACAGACTATGGCCCCAAAAGGACTAAATGAACAACTGAGCTTTGGTCCATTTCTATAAAATAGTGTTGAAACACGACGGATTCTCTCGAAATCATGCCTTGGGGATCTAACATCCACTATTCCTCCGACCATTAAAATCTCTGGTATAAATGATAGAGATTCAATCCTAACACCCACTATTCCCCAGACCATTAAAATCTCTTGTATAAATGATAGAGATTCAATCCTAATTTTGTTACCTAAGTGACCCCTTCACCAACATATAGACAAGTATACCTATCATCAGACTCTTATGTGTTATAGTGACACAAAACTATCTTCTAATCATATTAACTGTATCTTTCTTCCTTTGGTTCCAAATGTATGAACACAAAGTGAAATCGAAATCAGACAGGATTATAAATCCTCAGTTTTAAATATATTTGGTATAGGACAATTTCCCCTCCATAGAATATATGCCTAATCACTGTTTACTATGCATATTCTATCGATTTAAATCTGTAGTATGTATCAAATTTTTCACTATAAACTTCTCAAGGATAAACAATGATGATAATTGTCTGATCGTATACCTACCGTACTATAAGTAATATCATAAGGATTTATCTGACAGCAACGTCGTAATTGGGGCCGATCGAGGCGCTATGACATATTAAACTGACGATCTGCCATAATTCCTGGATAAGCATTCATGTGTGTATTACAATACATGGCAGAAGCTCTATTATGCATGTCTTTTTCTGGCGATACGAATTATTGAAGCATAAATAGTTCACAAATCATTAAGTCAGAAAGTCTCCCCAATATACGATACGTGCGCTTCCAAAACTTAACTGCGATACATATTAGTTCTGTACGCATCTTCTGTCAAAAGCGATGTAAACACTAGACACCACGTGAATGTGTGAGGTCACAGCTACAATACGATTGATAGCCGTAATCACATGCTCATGGCACACACCCCCTCTCGGATTGGCTGGCGCTCACATAAATAGGGACAACCGGGAGGACGACCCGCGCCTTTGAAAAAGCAGTTGGCGAAACACACGTCAGACGTTGGCACTGCTTCCCCTGCATCTATTTGTTTACAAAAAAGAGCTTTAGTTTTAATTTTGTTGGCCTTTATTGGCAAGTCTACCTTTTGGGTAACAATTGTGATAGCCTAAGTAATTATACCTATACCATAGGAGGGAATCCTAATTACGATAATTTAACTAAGGTTTACGCTACCTACTAGCACTATGGGAGAGCAATATTGTCATCTCTCCCATATCTATTCGACCTTTTAATTTTGTTGGCCTTTACTGGCACTCAGTCTATATTTTGGGTAACAATTGTGATAGCCTTAGTAACTACCTATATACTTATACTATAGGAGGTAATCCGAACTAGGATAATTGTACTTAGGTTTTTGCTACCTGCTAGCACTATGGGAGAGTAATACTGCTATCTCTCCCATACTTAGTCGACCTTACCTAGGGGTCGTAGCAAATGCCCCATTGCAAGACTTTTTCATATATTACAAATGCTCTTTCTATTATAGATAGTAATTATAGAATAAGTATTACACCTTATATTACAGGGGAAGCCTGCATTAGACATACTTTTGTGTTTTTCTTCAAACACAATTTTATTAAATCCTATATTCTTTTCTTATGCTATGTCTACAGATGATGTATTATTTTGACTCTGTACACACACAGTGGATACTTTGGGGCTCTAATTTAAGCTAAGTTGATTGTACACCACATAAAAGAGGCAGATCTTGGGAACGTTTACAAAGCACACCTACACTATACCCCATATCCACCTAATTATTTGTGTTGCATACGTTTTTTTGTCTGTTATGTTTCTGTTTTAAACAAATCCCATTTTAATATCAATTAATGCAAGTTATATTTTACTAGTTAGTTCTCCCTGTCGACTAACATATAGTCAATTTAGTCTCTTGATCCAAGTGTGCCACATTTATACCTCTTTTTCTCTCTTCTTATTCTCTTGGAAATATATTTTTTAGGTATATAGGCACTGCCTATGTAGGGATACACAGGCTTACCCTCCTAGGATACTCAAGAGACTCTATTCCCCCCCCCACCTCTAATTTTAGAGATCTAATACGTAATTAGTAGTGACTCTTAAATAACTCCACATGCATGAGCACAATGTTATTTATATGAAATACATGAACGCCCTCTAGCTGTGAAAAACTGTCAAATGCATTCAGATATGAGGCGGCCTTCAGGGGCATAGAAATTAGCATGAGCTTACCTAGGTTTAGCTTTCCACTAAGAATACCAAAAGAACAAAGCAAAAGTAAATTAGAATGTTGTTTAAAATTACATGGCCTATCTGAATCATGAACGTTTAATTTGGACTATAAGCACTCAACATTCAACGCCCAAAAACTTCTAGTACTTTTATGTTAAAATAAATTGCATTTAATTAACCTTTCAGATTTTTGAGTCTGTCAATATTTTAGAAGCCGTTAAAAAATAGTCTGAAAAGCACTGCTCTCATTTTTCAATAAAGAATGGTGGTTGAAAGGCAATGAGGACCATCCAGCTATTAATATATTTAATGGTAGCTTTGTTTATCCTACAGTAATATTTTGACTATAGATCTGCACACAATGCACTGCATCAAGGGCTCCCTTTCCTGCAGATGTTAGTGATGCATTTTTGAAGAAGGTAATTAGGATCACTTTACTAAACCCTAAGCAGATGCCCTGTGATTGGCCAGAAAGGGCTGACATTTAACCTTTGCTGCATGAAATTCATGGCTAGACACAATTTAATCCAATTTGTTGCCATTCATGAAGAAACTTCCCATTGTGCAATGACCTCAGCAGAAGTAATTTAATAAAAGAGATTTTGCGGGTGGAGTAAAACATAGTTCTATACAGTGACTTTGCAATGTGTCTGAAAACAATGACATATGATGAATAAGTACGATCTATCGTTTGAGCGTAATTAACTTGCATGCAATGCTTTGAAATATAAATTTGAGCAAACTGCAGACAAGTAACTTCACCCTATAAATCGCACAAAATCATATAATTATCAGATAAAATTTCATATGTTCAAAAACAAAATATATATTAGTAGTATTACATCATAAAACAAGAGTTTCACAGCATTATAGGGAAAAGAAATGGCAATTGTAGAAAAAAAACACAATAAACAAATAGAAAACACAGATCGTACATAAAGTAACATCTGGGAACTTGCTGCCTATGTTTTAAACAACAGCCTCTGAGTTCACTATTTCTCCAGTGAAAGGGTCACATGACTTCTGGTATTAGTTGTTTTTGCAGAGTGTGTGATATTTTACCAGTGGTCTGATGTTCCATGTTTGAGAGTCAGTAATTCATATGTAGTGAAAACAGTATCTACGTGAATATTCTGAACAGCTACACTAAGACAAGGGGCTGCAGGACAAGGGGTCTTGCTATGAATGGCAGGGAGGATGCAGGGTGACAGTTATGTAGCTAACAGAGGTGGCACCTAAGGTCTGATGTGGGTAAGTGGATGACTCAGGGTCGACAAGACAATAAGTTTGATTTGATGTAACATACATAGTAACATAGTAGATGAGGTTGAACAAAGACAGAAGTCCATAGATTTTAACCTTTACAAATCTTAATATACTTACAAAAAAGCTCCAGTTGAGCTTATTAAAACAAAGTGACCCCTTTAACACATGTGGCTGACTGAAGCTACAGGGCAAGATGTCTGTTGTGGACACAAGACCAACAGCCAAAAGTCTGCTCTGAGATACCCATTGGCTGCCAACGCAGAGTTGTGTAGAAGGCATACTAGCAACGCTACATATTTTAGGTCTCAGTGTCAGCTCAAGCCTGATAGTTCCCAGGTATGCATTAACATATTATAGCTGAAAATGGTTTGAGTGGTCTATGATTACAGGCTACACATGAAACTCATCAGATGTTCTAGGGTGCCCTATGCCAATACAGGTAGAAACCTCTTTATCCAAACTGCTTGAGACCAAAAAAGGTTTGGATTTCTGAATAGTTAAGATTTTGGAATATTTGTATATTTTCATATGTAAAATGGGGCAGTTTGGGGGAAAAACAACCACATCTTATATTATTTAGGCAATATTTACATATCATAATGAAACCTAAAGGTAGTTTAAGTTTTAATACTTTTGTATACATAGTACAGTACTGTAATCAGAAAGGTAATATTTGTTGTTAAATAAATAGAGACTATTATTTGCATTTTAGAACACAAAAAAAAAAAAATGACATAGGCAGAGAAGATTGTGACTTAGAGGTGGAGAATAAAGTAATTTTTGATAATTAAAAAGTCTGGATTACAGACTAAAACATAATTTATGCTTACCTGATAAATTTCTCTTGTAGTGTGTTCAGTCCACGGGTCATCCATTACTTATGGGATATATTCTCCTTCCCAACAGGAAGTTGCAAGAGGATCACCCAAGCAGAGCTGCTATATAGCTCCACCCCTCACATGTCATATCCAGTCATTCGACCGAAACAAGACGAGAAAGGAGAAACTATAGGGTGCAGTGGTGACTGGAGTTATAATTTAAAATTTAGAACCTGCCTCAAAAAAGACAGGGCGGGCCGTGGACTGAACACACTACAAGAGAAATAAATTTATCAGGTAAGCATAAATTATGTTTTCTCTTGTTGTGTTCAGTCCACGGGTCATCCATTACTTATGGGATACCAATACCAAAGCTAAAGTACACGGATGATGGGAGGGACAAGGCAGGAACTTTAAACAGAAGGAACCACTGCCTGAAGAACCTTTCTCCCAAAAACAGCCTCCGAAGAAGCAAAAGTGTCAAATTTGTAAAATTTGGAAAAAGTATGAAGTGAAGACCAAGTTGCAGCCTTGCAAATCTGTTCAACAGAGGCCTCATTCTTAAAGGCCCAGGTGGAAGCCACAGCTCTAGTGGAATGAGCTGTAATTCTTTCAGGAGGCTGCTGTCCAGCAGTCTCATAGGCTAAACGTATTATGCTACGAAGCCAAAAAGAGAGAGAGGTAGCCGAAGCCTTTTGACCTCTCCTCTGTCCAGAGTAAACGACAAACAGAGAAGAAGTTTGCCGAAAATCTTTAGTTGCCTGTAAGTAGAACTTCAGGGCACGGACCACGTCTAGATTATGCAAAAGACGTTCCTTCTTTGAAGAAGGATTAGGACATAATGATGGAACAACAAATCTCTTGATTGATATTCCTGTTAGAAACAACCTTAGGTAAAAACCCAGGTTTAGTACGCAGGACTACCTTGTCTGAATGAAAGATCAGATAAGGAGAATCACAATGTAAGGCAGATAACTCAGAGACTCTTCGAGCCGAGGAAATAGCCATCAAAAACAGAACTTTCCAAGATAAAAGTTTAATATCAATGGAATGAAGGGGTTCAAACGGAACACCCTGAAGAACTTTAAGAACCAAGTTTAAGCTCCACGGAGGAGCAACAGCTTTAAACACAGGCTTAATTCTAGCCAAAGCCTGACAAAAAGCCTGGACGTCGGGATTCTCTGCCAGACGCTTGTGTAAAAGAATAGACAGAGCAGAAATCTGTCCCTTTAGCGAACTAGCGGATAAACCCTTTTCTAAACCCTCTTGTAGAAAAGACAATATCCTAGGAATCCTAACCTTACTCCATGAGTAACTCTTGGATTCACACCAATATAAATATTTACGCCATATCTTATGGTAAATTTTTCTGGTAATGAATCCTAAAACCCACGCTTTGATAGAATCAAGCGTTCAATTTCCATGCAGTCAGCCTCAGAGAAATTAGGTTTGGATGGTTGAAAGGACCCTGAATTAGAAGATCCTGCCTCAGGGGTAGAGACCATGGTGGACAGGACGACATGTCCACTAGGTCTGCATACCAGGTCCTGCGTGGCCACGCAGGCGCTATCAGAATCACCGATGCTCTCTCCTGTTTGATCCTGGCAATCAGTCGAGGTAGCAACGGAAAAGGTGGAAACACATAAGCTATGTTGAAAACCCAAGGGGCTGCTAGTGCATCTACCAGCACCGCTCCGGGTCCCTGGACCTGGATCCGTAACAAGGAAGCTTGGCGTTCTGGCGAGATGCCATGAGATCCAGCTCCGGTTCGCCCCAACGACGAATCAGTTGAGCAAATACCTCCGGGTGAAGTTCCCACTCCCCCGGATGAAAAGTCTGGCGACTTAGAAAGTCCACCTCCCAGTTCTCCACGCCTGGGATGTAGATCGCTGACAGGTGGCAAGAGTGAGATTCTGCCCAGCGAATTATCTTTGAGACTTCCAACATCGCTAGGGAACTCCTGGTTCCCCCTTGATGATTGATGTAAACCACAGTCGTGATGTTGTCCGACTGAAATCTGATGAACCTCAGTGTTGCTAACTGAGGCCAAGCTAGAAGAGCATTGAATATTGCTCTTAATTCCAGAATGTTTATTGGGAGGAGTTTCTCCTCCTGAGTCCACGATCCCTGAGCCTTCAGGGAGTTCCAGACTGCTCCCCAGCCTAGTAGGCTGGCATCTGTTGTTACAATCGTCCAATCTGGTCTGCCAAAGGTCATTCCTTTGGACAGATGAACCCGCGACAACCACCAGAGAAGAGAATCTCTGGTCTCCTGGTCCAGATTTAGTAAAGGGGACAGATCTGAGTAATCCCCATTCCACTGACTTAGCATGCATAGTTGCAGCGGTCTGAGATGCAGGCACGCAAATGGCACTATGTCCATTGCCGCGACCATTAAGCCGATTACTTCCATGCACTGAGCTACTGATGGGCTTGGAATGGAGTGAAGGACACGCAAGCATTGAGGATTTTTGATAACCTGGACTCCGTCAGGTAAATCTTCATCTCTACAGAATCTATAAGAGTCCCTAGAAAAGGAACCCTTGTGAGTGGTAACAGAGAACTCTTTTCCACGTTCACTTTCCACCCATGCGACCTCAGAAATGCTAGAACTATCTCTGTATGAGACTTTGCATTTTGAAAACTTGACGCTTGTATCAGAATGTCGTCTAGGTACGGAGCCACCGCTATGCCTCGTGGTCTTAGTACCGCCAGAAGTGAGCCCAGAACCTTTGTAAAAATTCTCGGGGCCGTAGCTAACCCGAAGGGGAGAGCTACAAACTGGTAATGCCTGTCCAGAAAGGCAAACCTTAGGTACCGATAATGGTCTTTGTGAATCGGTATGTGAAGGTAAGCATCCTTTAAGTCCACTGTGGTCATATACTGACCCTCTTGGATCATGGGTAGGATGGTACGAATAGTTTCCATCTTGAACGATGGAACCCTTAGGAATTTGTTTAAGATCTTTAGGTCCAAGATGGGCCTGAAGGTTCCCTCTTTTTTGGGAACCACAAACAGATTTGAGTAAAAGCCTTGCCCTTGTTCCGTTCGTGGAACTGGGTGGATCACTCCCATGACTAAGAGGTCTTGTACACATTGTAGAAATGCCTCTTTCTTTACTAGGTTTGTTGATAATCTTGACAGATGAAATCTCCCTTGTGGAGGAGAAGTTTTGAAGTCCAGAAGGTATCCCTGAGATATGATCTCCAACGTCCAGGGATCCTGGACATCTCTTGCCCAGGCCTGGGCGAAGAGAGAAAGTCTGCCCCCCACTAGATCCGTCCCCGGATAGGGGGCCCTTTCTTCATGCTGTCTTAGGGGCGGAAGTAGGCTCTCTGGCCTGCTTGCCCTTGTTCCAAGACTGGTTGCCTTTCCAACCCTGTCTGTAACGAGCAGCAGTTCCTTCCTGTTTTGGAGCGGAGGAAGTTGATGCTGCTCCTGCCTTGAAATTACGAAAGGCACGAAAATTAGACTGTTTGGCCTTTGATTTGGCCCTGTCCTGAGGAAGGGTGTGGCCCTTACCTCCAGTAATGTCAGCAATAATTTCTTTCAAGCCGGGCCCGAATAAGGTTTGCCCTTTGAAAGGAATATTAAGTAAATTAGATTTAGAAGTCACATCTGCTGACCAGGATTTAAGCCATAACGCTCTGCGCGCCTGGATGGCGAATCCGGAGTTCTTAGCCGTTAGTTTGGTTAAATGCACCACGGCATCCGAAACAAATGCATTAGCTAGCTTAAGTGTTCTAAGCCTGCTCAAAGTCTCATCCAATGGTGCTGTGCGAACTGCCTCTTCCAGAGACTCAAACCAGAATGCCGCTGCAGCAGTGACGGGCGCAATGCATGCAAGGGGCTGTAAAATGAAACCTTATTGAACAAACATTTTCTTAAGGTAACCTTCTAATTTCTTATCCATTGGATCTGAGAAAGCACAACTATCCTCCACCGGGATAGTGGTACGCTTGGCTAAAGTAGAAACTGCTCCCTCCACCTTAGGGACCGTCTGCCATAAGTCCCGTGTGGTGGCGTCTATAGGGAACATTTTTCTAAATATCGGAGGGGAAAAGGGCACACCGGGTCTATCCCACTCCTTGCTAATAATCTCTGTAAGCCTTTTCGGTATAGGAAAAACGTCAGTACACACCGGCACCGCATAGTATCTATCCAGCCTACATAATTTCTCTGGGATAGCAACCGTGTCGCAATCATTCAGAGCCACCAATACCTCCCCTAGCAATACACGGAGGTTCTCAAGCTTAAATTTAAAATTTAAAATTTCTGAATCCGGTCTCCCCGGATCAGATCTGTCACCCACAGAATGAAGCTCTCCGTCCTCATGTTCTGCAAATTGTGACGCAGTATCGGACATGGCTCTCGTGTCATCGGCGCGCTCTGTCCTTAATCCAGAGCTATCGCGCTTGCCTCTCAACTCGGGCAGATTAGATAATACTTCTTTCATAACATTAGCCATATCATGTAAAGTGATTTGTAAGGGCCTTGATGTACTTGGCGCCACAATCTCACGCACCTCCCGAGCGGGAGGCGAAGGTACTGACACGTGAGGAGAGTTAGGCGGCATAACTTCCCCCTCGTTGTCTGGTGATAATTTCTTTACCGGTAAAGACTGACTTTTCTTTAAAGTAACATCAATACAATTGGTACACATATTTCTATTGGGCTCCACATCGGCTTTTAAACATAATGAACAAGCAGATTCCACTGTATCAGACATGTTTAAACAGACTAGCAATGAGGCTAGCAAGCTTGGAAAATTCTTGCCAAAAATTTTTCACAAGCAATACAAAAACGCTGCAGCGCTTTTAAAAAACACAGT
This sequence comes from Bombina bombina, assembly GCF_027579735.1. NCBI lineage: Eukaryota > Metazoa > Chordata > Amphibia > Anura > Bombinatoridae > Bombina > Bombina bombina. The sequence continues at coordinate 220,665,286 of NC_069503.1, read as the reverse complement.
TGAAATAACAATTCAGTTATAGCAAACAATTTTTACAGAAAACACATGAAATTAGCAGAGGATTGCACCCACTAGCAAAAAGGATGACTAACCCCTCAATACCCAAAAAAACGGATAATCAATTTAGATTTAACGCTTTATCACAGTCAAACACACTGTCACAGGTCTGCTGTGACTGATTACCTCCCTCAAAAATGAATTTTGGAGACCCCTGAACTCTCTGGAGACGTCCTGGATCAAGGAGGAAGAAGCAGGAAGACTGTGCTAGAATTTTAACTGCGCAACAAGGTGCTAACAAAAGGTCCCTCCCACTCATATTACAACAGTGGGAGACCTGATATAACGGTTTCTATGCATCCATATACGTTGGCCATGTGGAAAAAAATCATGCCCCAAAGATTTATCACCAAAGTACCTCACAAAACGATTAACATACCAGTAAACGTTTTGAAAAATAAACATTTCAAATGTCATGTAAAATTATCACTAAGCCTGCTACCAGTCGCTTCTACTGCAGTTAAGGCTCATACATTATTTCAGCATTAACAGTATTTTTTCAGTCAAATTCTAGTCTCTAGAAAATAACTACTGTGCATACATTTACCAGCCTGATACCAGTCGCTACTACTGCATTTAAGGCTGTACTTACATCATATGGGTATCAGCAGTGTTTTCTTAGTCAATTCCATTCCTAGAAAATATGTACTGCACATACCTCATTTGCAGGGGACCCCGCATGCTATTCCCTTTTCTGAAGTTACCCCACTCCTCAGAATGCTGGAGAACAGCCAGTGGATCTTAGTTACGTCTGCTAAGATCATAGGAAAACGCAGGCAGATTCTTCTTCTAAATACTGCCTGAGAGAAAAAAACAGCACACTCCGGTGCCATTTAAAATAAACTTTTGATTGAAGAATAATTAAGTAAAAAACTCCACTCCTCTCGCGACCTCCTTCTTTGTTGAGGGTTGCAAGAGAATGACTGGATATGACATGTGAGGGGAGGAGCTATATAGCAGTTCTGCTTGGGTGATCCTCTTGCAACTTCCTGTTGGGAAGGAGAATATATCCCATAAGTAATGGATGACCCGTGGACTGAACACACTTAACAAGAGAAATTAGAATTTTGGAATTCCAGCTTTGGGGATTTGTACCTGTACTTTTTTATACTCATTCAATACCCCATGTTGTATATTTTAAATAAAGTATTGTTTTTAATTCCAAGCATGGAGCAACTCTTGCCTTTTTGGTTGAAGTTCAATGAACCAAGGAGCACTGCTACTTGATTCTTTTTGAATTATGTGATAGAACATATTATCTGTTAAACATAAATGAAACAGAACAACCCTCTTATCAGCCAAAACGCAGTTTAAAACGCTAGCACATACTTCCGTAAAAGAGAAAAATATCTGGTTAAATGGATCAATCAAGTTTATTATTTCTAATGGAAAAATGTTATTTATACATGAAATATTTTCCTTGTTTATCACCAAAAACATAATTTCCGTAGCTTGCAGGCTGACATAAGGAATATATATCTACCTACTGAACATTTTTTTCTCTCTAATGGATGCACATCAAGGTAAGTGCTTGAAACACATTTTGTTTAAAAAATGCCAAATATTATTTTGGGTGCTTTGAATTGTAAATAAAAAATTGCACAAAATATGAGTTTAGGTGGTTAGAATAGACGCCTTAAATAAGGGGTCTCTCAGCTAATAGAGACAAATGTATTCAAACACAATGAAGAACTAGACTATCATTATCATTCTCAGGCAGAAGGAAATAAATGGGAGTGCCTGCTGCTCTATTCTGTACCGCCAGTCACATATGATGCTTTGTCACACAGCTTCACTTAGGTTTAAACAAGAGAGACAAGAATTACCCATACAATCACCTTCCCCTAGGTTTAGCTAGTATCACTACATACCAGCGCAGAGTAATAAGCATAAGGTTCAGTCTAAGGGACGGGTTTTATGTAAATGAGGGCTGAAACGCTGGGTCACATGCAGTGTTAGAAGAACATTAAATTTAAATTAATGGTAATTAGAGTGGGAATCCTCTGATCACTGTGTATCACAGTTTGGATTGACAGCTCTAATAATTGTAATTAGCATACAATTTATTAAACTATATGCGGTCAAGGCGGCCTTCAGATCATCGTGAATGGAATCTTTATATTAAATAGAGGGAGTCTCAGATTTATATTTGTGTTGTTGCAAGGGCATGCCATTTATAGACCAGAGGGTAATTATTAGACAATAGTAAAAGAACAGAGCACTCATGTTATATTCACACTGACATAGAGCACCTGCACGCAGATAACAATATACCCCTCCCTGCTTGTACACACTAAAACAAGTTACAATGATATTAAAATAACACAGCTTGTATACATTCATATGGATATCATCTAACATTCACAGTAGAACCATTTACTAAGGAACAGGCAGTTCCCAGTCAGGGAACCTGTTTACCCTTTCTCCCTGACAGCGGCTCTTGAGCTCACCTAGGATTACTCTTTAAATTGATGGTAAACTGTAATGTTTTTTTAAACACTAATCTGCAATGTAAGGAGTAGAATAAAGGTAAGTTGATTCATGATTTTTAATTAAAGGGACAGTCAAGTCCAAAAAAAAAACCTTTCATTTTTCAAGTAGGGCATGTAATTTTAAACAACTTTCCAATTTACTTTTATCAACAATTTTGCTTTGTTCTCTTGGTATTCTAGTTGAAAGCAAACCTAGGAAGGCACATATGATAATCTCTAAGCCCTTGAAGGCCGCCTCTATTTTATTTACTTTTCACAGCAGGGGAGAGCAAGCTCATGTAGGCCATATAGATAGCATTGTGATCACGCTCGTGGATAGTGGCAGACACTGCACTAATTGGCTAAAATGCAAGTCAATAGATAATAACTAAAAGTCATGTGATTAGGGGCGGTCAGAAGATGCTTAGATACAAGTTAGTCACAGAAGTAAAAAGTGTATTAATATAACAGTGTTGGTTTTGCAAAACTGGGGAATGGGTAATAAAGGGATTAGCTATCTTTTTAAACAACAACAATTCTGGTGTTGACTGTCCCTTTAAATATGCACTAAAATGTACCTAATATAACTCCCTCCGGCTGGTAATGGACAGGTTAAGAGCGACCCTGAACCATAAGGGCTTATAAATGGAGCCCAATGTTTGATATTATGGATATAATCTAACATTGATATGATTAAGCATAGCTGTAAATAAGTTTACCATAACATTTAAATCATGAATAGATTTTAAGGTGTTAATTTATAAATAGCCACTAGTTTACCTTATTGTGTATTTAAAGGGACAGTATACTGTAAAATAGTTTTTCCCTTAATGTGTTTACAATTTCTTTTTTTACCAACTGCAGAGTAAAAAATTTATGAAAATTAGCTTTTTAAGGTTTATTTCTGTATATTAAAGCTCTGATTTTGTGTTTTGAAGCCACAACCTAATAAAATAGGTTGAGCTTGTAGGTATAAACAGATCTCATTACTGTATCACATTGTGCACATATACCTGCTTCTTTATCTTATATCTGTCATTAAAACAATCACCAATACTTTGAGAGAACAATGGAAAATCAACATTTTATTACCTTATCTCTGCTTTATCACACTGGGAGTGTAATTTCTTCTGCTGGCTGTGTTTACAAAGCTTATCTATAGCTGGTACGCGCGGCCACAAACTTTCAGAATAGGTGGGGATACCACATGCTAAATTAACAATTTCAAATGCCAATATAAGGGTAAAGGAGCTACTTGTAAATAATTTAATACACTCCAGCAGGTAAAGTGGATCATTGGGAACAAATTAAAGGGGAGAAAACATTTGAGTAAACTGTCCCTTTAAATTGATACAGTACACATTACATACTGATATACAATGCATACCCATGTTACCTCCCTCATGAAAAGTCTAGACATAGAAAATCTCTTGTGTTAGGTGTGTACAAACCTGGCATTGTGCATACTTATGTTACACTGTACCATATTCATAAACATGTAACTTAATACCCATCCCTGACAAATGAATAACTTTTTTAAAATGGTGCACAACTCCTGCATGATACAATCTTCTTATAAAGATACAACTTTAAAAAATGACAAATTTTGCAAACCATGGATATAAAGTAGGCAAAAATATATTGTAAGTCTTATGTTCTATGACTAGGCATCCTAGACTAGTTACTGAGTACATTATGTGGTTTTCCCACGTTATATTTATTTATATCACGTATATAGTTGCTTTATCCAGATAGTGATGGGCTATAAGACGCCAATTACCATAAATCCACAATGCAATATATTATTCTAGTCAAGCAACACAGGTGTATATCACTTTCAGATTGTTAATAGCCACAACAGTGAATATAACCTAATATTAAGAGTCACAGAAATGAGCACTTCTGTTTTAAAAGAGATGCTTGAATTTACTATGAGACAAAACAAACAGTATTTGTGATGTGCTCTCCCCTTTGTTAAAGGGATATGAAACCCAAGCTTTTTATTTTGTGATTTGATTAGAGTACAATTTCAAACAACTTTCCACTTTACTTGTTATCAAATTTGCTTTGTTTTTGTACTATTCTTTGTTGAAGGAGCAGCAAGTTACTACTGGAGCTAGCTGAGCAAATCAGGTGAGCCAATAGCAAGAGGCATGTCTGTGCAGCCACCAATCAGCAACTAGCTCCCAGTAATGCATTGCTGCTCCTGACCCTACCTAGGTATTCTTTTCAACGAAGCATACAAAAAGAATGAAACAAATTAGATAACAGAATTAAATTGGAAAGTTATTTAAAATTGCATACTCTGTCTGAATCATGAAAGAAATACTTTGGGTTTATGCCCCTTTAATTCTTGGTGGCTCAATGCAATATAGTACTTACATGTTTCCATGCCTTCGTCATCTTCATCAGCAGGTGGCTTATCATAGGACTTGTCAATAGCAGCTCTGAAGCTCTCATTGCATCCCCGTCCTCTGATAATCCTCGGGCGTGGGCGATGGAAAGGAATGTCACCGTTCAAAGTCACCTCTGCAACGGCTGTCTGCAGACTTTCTAATGAGCTGGATTTCTTTAGGCCTAATGAAGGCCCTACATCTCTGCTTGGGGAACCTTGGAGGTCAAAAGGAAAAGTTAATTGGGATTAGTGAGACACACGGCATGCTTGATTATTCACGTCCTTAGTAAAATTCAGTGGGGATGCACTTCCATTATGCATTTTATCTTATTCGACTTTGTAGAAGAATTTTGTACAAATCTGTTGCTACTGGTATTAGGAAGTCAAATCCTCTAACACATTAAGGTCAGAAATGTACTTTTCTTTCATCCTCATATTACTAATGACAACACAGCATGATACAGTAAATCTACTGGTTTTATAGTTTTAACATTCAAAGGTTTTTATCCAAACAAAGCAAACAAAATGCCTCCTAATAGAGAGCGAAATACATAGCTAATCTAATTTTCATATATGAGACACAGCCACGCAAAATGAGAATAAATCCCATACATTCAACAAGGTAAAGTACCAATGCTCTTTCTAGAGAACTATGTTCCTTTGTTTCATACTTAGGGCTTGATTTATCATGCCCCTACGGCTGCAAGTTCTCACAAGAACTTGCTCGCTGTGATTTATCAAGCAGTGGTCACCAGACCGCTGCTTCCCTAAGCTCTTCGCCACCTCTAAGGCGGCGAAATTCAATCTCCTCGGTCGAGTCCGATTGAGGAGATTGACAGCTCCTGCCCGCGCGTGATTGGCAGTGCGCGGGCAATGGGCGGGATAGCACGCAAGCACAAAATTGCGCTTGTGTGCAATGGCGAATACCTGCGGGTAATTTCGCCCTGCCACAGGCGAGCTGAGGCGTACAGGGGTGCGTATACGTGCCCCTGTACGCCTCAACGTTAATAAATCTAGCCCTTAGTAATTACTACCTTGGGTTTTCATTGCTATGGTTAAACATTCTAAATGTATACAAGGGTCTTAGCTGGCAAGTTCTGCTGTAGGAGATTTCGGGTGCATGAATATTGTAATTATAATGGAGAATATATGCATTTGGGAAGTTACATTTTAATGTAATACTAATGCATTATATAAAAAAATGTGAGCAACAGTTTTACAAACATTCTGCTCATAACTAATACAGAATGACTGAATCAGCAAAAAATAAAAACTAGTCAGCTATTTTTAAAAGTTTGCAGCTTCCGTTTTGCATTTTTCTTTTGTAAGAATAGCTTTAAAGGGGCAGTCCACCCCAGATTTGTTTGAAAGATAATCCCTTTATTACTTATTTCCCAGTTTTCCATAACCAACACTGTTATATTAATATACTTTTTACCTCTGTGATTACCTTATATCTAAGCCTCTGCAGACTGGCCCCTTATCTCAGTTCTTTTGATAGACTTGCATTTTAGCCAATCAGTGCTGACTCATGAATAACTCCACAGGAGTGCACACAATGTTATATATATGGCACATATAAACTAGCACTGTCTAGCTGTGAAAAACTGTCAGAATGCACTGAGATAAGAGTCGGCCTTCAAGGAAATTAGCATATGAACCTACCTAGATTTAGCTTTCAACAAAGAATAACAAAAGAACAAAACAAATTTGATGATAAAAGTACACTGGAAAGTTGCTTAAAATTGCATGCCCTATTTGAATCATGAAAGTTTAATTTTGACTAGACTGTCCCTTTAACCCCTTAATGACCACAGCACTTTTCCATTTTCTGTCCGTTTGGGACCAAGGCTATTTTTACATTTCTGCAGTGTTTGTGTTTAGCTGTAATTTTCCTCTTACTCATTTACTGTACCCACACATATTATATACCGTTTTTCTCGCCACTAAATGGACTTTCTAAAGATACCATTATTTTCATCATACCTTATAATTTACTATAAAAAAAATTATAAAATATGAGGAAAAAATGAAAAAAACCCACACTTTTTCTAACTTTGACCCCCAAAATCTGTTACATATCTACAACCACCAAAAAACACCCATGCTAAATAGTTTCTAAATTTTGTCCTGAGTTTAGAAATACCCAATGTTTACATCTTCTTTGCTTTTTTTGCAAGTTATAGGGCCATAAATACAAATAGCACTTTGCTATTTCCAAACCTTTATTTTTCAAAATTAGCGCTAGTTACATTAGAACACTAATATCTTTTAGGAATACCTGAATATCCATTGACATGTATATATATTTTTTTAGTAGACATCCCAACGTATTGATCTAGGCCCATTTTGGTATATTTCATGCCACCATTTCACCGCCAAATGCGATTAAATACAAAAAATCGTTCACTTTTTTACTAATTTTTTCACAAACTTTTGGTTTCTCACTGAAATTATTTACAAACAGCTTGTGCAATTATGGCTTAAATGGTTGTAAATGCTTCTCTGGGATCCCCTTTGTTCTGAAATAGCAGACATATATGGCTTTGGCGTTGCTTTTTAGTAATTAGAAGGCTGCTAAATGCCACTGCGCACTACACGTGTATTATGCCCAGCAGTGAAGGGGTTAATTATGGAACATGTAGGGAGCTTTTAGGGATACTTTTAGCTTTAGTGTAGTGTAGTAGACAACCCCAAGTATTGATCTAGGCCAATTTTGGTATATTTCATGCCACCATTTCACCGCCAAATGCGATCAAATTAAAAAAAACATTACATTTTTCACAATTTTAGGTTTCTCACTGAAATCATTTACAAACAGCTTGTGCAATTATGGCACAAATGGTTGTAAATGCTTCTCTGGGATCCCCTTTGTTCAGAAATAGCAGACATATATGGCTTTGGGGTTGATTTTTGGTAATAAGAAGGCCGCCAAATGCCGCTGCATTTCACACGTGTATTATGGCTAGCAGTGAAGGGGTTAATTATGTAGCTTGCAGGGTTAATTTTAGCTTTAGTGTAGAGCTCAGCCTCCCACCTGAAACATGAGACCCCCTGATCTCTCCCAAACAGCTCTCTTCCCTCCCCCACCCCACAATTGTCCCCGCCATCTTAAGTACTGGCAGAAACTCTGCCAGTACTAAAATAAAAGCTATATTTGGGCTTTTTTTGTTTTTTTTTGGCATATTTACATATGCTGCTGTGTAGGATCCCCCCTTAGTCCCCAACCTCACTGATCCCCCACCAAACAGCTCTCTAACCCACCCCCTCTGCCTTAATGGGCGCCATCTTTTAGCAGTTTAGCAACAAATGTGCCTTTTTTTTTTTTTAAAAAATGCCCTTTTCTGTAGTGTAGCTTCCCCCCCCCTTCTTGATCCCTTAGATGTTTATTTCTAAATTTGAAAACATTTTATTTTTAACTTTTAACAATTTTATTTTTCTGTAGTGTAGCGGTTCGCTCCCGCCCCATGCACGCGCCCGCCCGCCGCCCCCCGTGCACGCGCGCGCTCCCGTGCGCGCTCCCGCCCCCCCCCGCCCCCCTTCCCTCCACTCGGCACATCGATGGTTGCCCACCCGCCTCCCAGACTTGCTCCCACCCACCAACGATACCGGCCACCGATGTCCGGTGCAGAGAGGGCCACAGAGTGGCTCTCTCTGCATCGGATGGCCAAGGGGGGTTATTGCAGGATGCCTCCATATCGAGACATCACTGCAATAACCAGAAAGCAGCTGGAAGCGAGCAGGATCACTTCCAGCTGCTTTCCAGACCAAGGACGTACGCCACGCGTCCTCGGTCATTAACTGTCTTTTTTTTTAGGACGTGTGGCGTACGTCCTTGGTCATTAAGGGGTTAAACATGTTACAGTTGACTCCTCACACTGCTATGCTGAGTAAACTGTGCCAGTATTATATTAATATTTGTTTGGCACTAGGAACCTATACTCATGGCACAAGTACTTGGAAAACGCCGGAGGTATCGCATCTACATATACGTGAAACAAGTTTAAGTAAAAAATAAATAAATACAAATAATTAACATCAGAAGCATAACACCCTCTTTCACACTTTGGAAGGGAGAGTGTATGTTCTTACTAACATACTAAACAAAAACCGGACATTCTACAAGCCCAGGGATTTATACTCTGAGTTGCTCTGTGATTCACTAGATCACTAGAATGAGGAGCATGGCATACAAGTGCAGTTTTGTAAAATATCAGCACGTCTGTGCCCAGACAATTTACATTTACTGAATGCAGGGGGGAGACCGAACAAACTATTAAATCATTAATGACATGTGAAGAACAAGTTCAATATGTTTTTCATGGATAGCACTTACATTACAAAAATGATGTCACATTCATTACATGAAACTTGATGTCTACACACCAATATATCATTATTGTTTGACAAGAGAAGAAATTAGAGAATCATTTGTCCATCAGTGCTGGGTTTTAGAATATTGCTGAGCCAGAGATACTTAAATGTGTTAAGCATTATTTGTAGCTGCCTAGTGTGGTTTTATTGGTGTTTTACTAGCTTTACTGACCCCAGGAGCATAGAAGACCAACTAAATAATTTTTTATTTGCATTTACAGCATGGGTAAATCTAAAAATACCCATAACTCCCAAGTGTGACATCAAAGTTATATGAGATTCTTAAATATTAAGAATGCTTTCAACACTCCAAATAGTAATACTGTTGTATTTTTTTTTTTTTATTTTAACTTATTTAATAAATAATTAAAGACAGCAAAAGTGTCATTTTAGACTAAATGAACCTAAAAAATTTGGAGGATTGGCAAACTATTTTTTTTACCTTAATACTATAAATAGTTATCATAAATCTCAGAGTAGGAGATGGAAAGGAAACAGTATTGTAAAAGAAAATAATGTCTAATCAGCTGCCCCAGAGAGGCTAAATGTTTACTGAACATGGGTGGTCAACAATAGAAATGTGAAATGTAGGCAGCAGGAAATCAGCTCCACCTCAAGAGACTAATAATATTTACTATAAAGTCCTATTGATTTCAGAGATCAGAGTGCCAATGTGATTCTTATCAATGCAACTTCACCACACATCTACTTATCATAATGACATCTGACCTGAAAAAGCAGTATGTTTGGTGAAAGCTGTCAGCCCCCTCAAAACAACACAACTGGCACAAAACACTACCCATGTAAAACTGAGCATTGAAGGGTTAGTTATAACAAAGGCTGAATCATTGCTCATTCAAAACTTGTAACCTTAAAGTGACAGTAAACTATCAAATTGTTTTTCCCTTAATGTGTTTCCAGTTACTGTTTTTACAAGCTGCAAAGTATAAAATGTATGAGAATTTGCTTTTTAAGGCTTATTTGTGTATATGAATTAGCCGGCTTAGTGTTTTAAAGCCACAACCTAATAAAATGGGTTGAGCTTGTAGGTATAATCAGATCTCATTACTTTATCACATTGTGTACATATACATGCTTCTTTATCTTATATCTGTCCGTAAAACAATCACCAATACTTGGAGAGAACAATGGAAAAACAAAATTTATGCTTACCTGATAAATTTCTTTCTCTTGTGGTGTATCCAATCCACGGGTTCATCCATTGCTTGTGGGATATTCTCCTTCCCAACAGGAAGTTGCAAGAGGACACCCACAGCAGAGCTGTCTATATAGCTCCTCCCCTAACTGCCACCCCCAGTCATTCGACCGAATACAAGCAGGAAAAAAGGAGAAACTATAGGGTGCAGTGGTGACTGTTTAAAAATAAAAAACACCTGCCTTAAAATGACAGGGTGGGCCATGGACTGGATACACCACAAGAGAAAAAAATTTATCAGGTAAGCATAAATTTTGTTTTCTCTTGTAAAGGTGTATCCAGTCCACGGGTTCATCCATTACTTGTGGGATACCAATACCAAAGCTTTAGGACACGGATGAAAGGGAGGGACAAGGCAGGAACTTAAACGGAAGGCACCACTGCCTGTAAGACCTTTCTCCCAAAAATAGCCTCCGAAGAAGCAAAAGTATTGAATTTGTAGAATTTAGAAAAAGTATGAAGCGAAGACCAAGTCACCGCCTTACAAATCTGTTCAACAGAGGCCTCATTTTTAAAAGCCCATGTAGAAGCCACCGCTCTAGTGGAATGAGCTGTAATTCTTTCAGGAGGCTGCTGGCCAGCAGTCTCATAAACTAAGCGGATTATGCTTCTCAGCCAAAAAGAAAGAGAAGTTGCCGAAGCCTTTTGGCCTCTCCTCTGTTCAGAGTAGACAACAAACAAAGCAGATGTTTGACGAAAATCCTTCGTAGCTTGTAAATAAAACTCTAAAGCAAGAACCACATCAAGATTGTGTAAAAGATGTTCCTTCTTTGAGGAAGGATTAGGACATAATGAAGGAACAACAATCTCCTGATTGATATTCTTATTAGATACTACCTTAGGAAGAAACCCAGGTTTGGTAACTACCTTATCTGCATGGAAAATCAGATAAGGGGAATCACACTGTAAAGCAGATAATTCCGAAACACGTCGAGTCGAGGAGATAGCTACTAAAAGCAGAACTTTCCAAGATAAAAATGTAATATCTATGGAATGCAAAGGTTCAAACGGAACCCCTTGAAGAACTTTAAGAACTAAATTCAAACTCCATGGCGGAGCAACAGGTTTAAACACAGGCTTGATTCTAACTAAAGCCTGACAAAACGCCTGAACATCTGGAACCTCAGCCAGACGTTTGTGCAAAAGAATAGACAGAGCAGAAATCTGTCCCTTTAAGGAACTAGCAGACAATCCTTTCTCCAATCCCTCTTGGAGAAAGGATAAGATTCTAGGAATCGTGACTTTACTCCATGAGTAACCCTTGGATTCACACCAATGAAGATATTTACACCATATCTTATGATAGATTTTCCTGGTGACAGGCTTTCGAGCCTGAATTAAGGTATCAATGACCGACTCGGAAAAACCACGCTTTGATAGAATCAAGCGTTCAATCTCCAAGCAGTCAGATGCAGAGAAATTAGATTCGGATGTTTGAAAGGACCTTAAAGTAGAAGGTCCTGCCTTAGCGGCAGAGTCCAAGGTGGAAAGGATGACATGTCCACCAGATCTGCATACCAAGTCCTGCGTGGCCACGCAGGAGCTATCAAAATCACCAAAGCTCTCTCCTGCTTGATCTTGGCAGACGAGGGAGCAGAGGAAACGGTGGAAACACATAAGCCAGGCTGAAGGACCAAGGCGCTGCTAGAGCATCTATCAGCGCTGCCTTGGGATCCCTGGACCCGTAACAAGGAAGCTTGGCGTTCTGACAAGACGCCATGAGATCCAGTTCTGGTTTGCCCCATAGTTGAATCAACTGGGCAAATACCTCCGGATGGAGCTCCCACTCCCCCGGATGAAAAGTCTGCCGACTTAGGAAATCCGCCTCCCAGTTCTCTACTCCTGGGATATGGATAGCTGAGAGATGGCAAGAGTGAACCTCTGTCCATAGAATTATCTTTGAAACCTCCAACATTGCCAGGGGGCTCCTTGAACCCTCCTGATGGTTGATATAGGCTACAGTCGTGATGTTGTCCGACTGAAATCTGATGAACCTGACCGCAGCAAGCTGAGGCCAAGCCTGAAGAGCATTGAATATCGCTCTTAGTTCCAGAATGTTTATCGGAAGGAGGGCTTCCTCCTGAGTCCACGAACCCTGAGCCTTCAGGGAGTTCCAGACTGTGCGCCAGCCCAGAAGGCTCGCATCTGTCGTCACTATAGTCCATTCTGGCCTGCGGAAACTCATTCCCCTGGACAGATGGATCCGAGATAGCCACCAGAGAAGAGAATCCCTGGTCTCTTGATCCAGATTTAGCAGAGGGGATAAATCTGTGTAATCCCCATTCCACTGATTGAGCATGCAAAGTTGCAGTGGTCTGAGATGTAGGCGGGCAAACGGAACTATGTCCATTGCAGCTACCATTAGGCCAATTACTTCCATACACTGAGCCACTGACGGCTGAGAAGTGGAATAAAGAGCACGGCAGGAAGTTAGAAGCTTTGACAACCTGACCTCTGTCAGACAAATCTTAATTTCTACTGAATCTATCAGAGTTCCTAGGAAGGAAACTCTTGTGAGAGGGGAGAGAGAACTCTTTTCTTCGTTCACCTTCCACCCGTGATACCTCAGGAATGCCAGAACAATGTCCGTATGGGACTTGGCAATTTGAAAATTCGACGCCTGTATCAGAATGTCGTCTAGGTAAGGAGCCACCGCTATGCCTTGTGGCCTTAGAACCGCCAGTAGGGACCCTAGAACCTTCGTAAAGATTCTTGGTGCCGTGGCTAACACAAAGGGAAGAGCCACAAACTGGTAATGCCTGTATAGGAAGGCAAACCTGAGAAACCAATGATGATCTCTGTGGAGATAAGCATCCTTTAAGTCCACGGTAGTCATATATTGACCCTCCTGGATCATAGGTAGGATGGTTCGAATAGTCTCCATCTTGAAGGATGGGACCCTGAGAAATTTGTTTAGGATCTTGAGATCCAAGATTGGTCTGAAAGTTCCCTTTTTTTTTGGAACTATAAACAGACTTGAATAGAATCCCTGCCCCTGTTCCTCCCTTGGAACTGGGTGGATCACTCCCATAACCAGAAGGTCTTGAACGCAATGTAAGAATACCTCTCTCTTTATCTGGTTTGCAGATAATTGTGAGAGATGAAATCTCCCCTTTTCAAACTCCATGGCGGAGCAACAGGTTTAAACACAGGCTTGATTCTAACTAAAGCCTGACAAAACGCCTGAACATCTGGAACCTCAGCCAGACGTTTGTGCAAAAGAATAGACAGAGCAGAAATCTGTCCCTTTAAGGAACTAGCAGACAATCCTTTCTCCAATCCCTCTTGGAGAAAGGATAAGATTCTAGGAATCGTGACTTTACTCCATGAGTAACCCTTGGATTCACACCAATGAAGATATTTACACCATATCTTATGATAGATTTTCCTGGTGACAGGCTTTCGAGCCTGAATTAAGGTATCAATGACCGACTCGGAAAAACCACGCTTTGATAGAATCAAGCGTTCAATCTCCAAGCAGTCAGATGCAGAGAAATTAGATTCGGATGTTTGAAAGGACCTTAAAGTAGAAGGTCCTGCCTTAGCGGCAGAGTCCAAGGTGGAAAGGATGACATGTCCACCAGATCTGCATACCAAGTCCTGCGTGGCCACGCAGGAGCTATCAAAATCACCAAAGCTCTCTCCTGCTTGATCTTGGCAGACGAGGGAGCAGAGGAAACGGTGGAAACACATAAGCCAGGCTGAAGGACCAAGGCGCTGCTAGAGCATCTATCAGCGCTGCCTTGGGATCCCTGGACCCGTAACAAGGAAGCTTGGCGTTCTGACAAGACGCCATGAGATCCAGTTCTGGTTTGCCCCATAGTTGAATCAACTGGGCAAATACCTCCGGATGGAGCTCCCACTCCCCCGGATGAAAAGTCTGCCGACTTAGGAAATCCGCCTCCCAGTTCTCTACTCCTGGGATATGGATAGCTGAGAGATGGCAAGAGTGAACCTCTGTCCATAGAATTATCTTTGAAACCTCCAACATTGCCAGGGGGCTCCTTGAACCCTCCTGATGGTTGATATAGGCTACAGTCGTGATGTTGTCCGACTGAAATCTGATGAACCTGACCGCAGCAAGCTGAGGCCAAGCCTGAAGAGCATTGAATATCGCTCTTAGTTCCAGAATGTTTATCGGAAGGAGGGCTTCCTCCTGAGTCCACGAACCCTGAGCCTTCAGGGAGTTCCAGACTGTGCGCCAGCCCAGAAGGCTCGCATCTGTCGTCACTATAGTCCATTCTGGCCTGCGGAAACTCATTCCCCTGGACAGATGGATCCGAGATAGCCACCAGAGAAGAGAATCCCTGGTCTCTTGATCCAGATTTAGCAGAGGGGATAAATCTGTGTAATCCCCATTCCACTGATTGAGCATGCAAAGTTGCAGTGGTCTGAGATGTAGGCGGGCAAACGGAACTATGTCCATTGCAGCTACCATTAGGCCAATTACTTCCATACACTGAGCCACTGACGGCTGAGAAGTGGAATAAAGAGCACGGCAGGAAGTTAGAAGCTTTGACAACCTGACCTCTGTCAGACAAATCTTAATTTCTACTGAATCTATCAGAGTTCCTAGGAAGGAAACTCTTGTGAGAGGGGAGAGAGAACTCTTTTCTTCGTTCACCTTCCACCCGTGATACCTCAGGAATGCCAGAACAATGTCCGTATGGGACTTGGCAATTTGAAAATTCGACGCCTGTATCAGAATGTCGTCTAGGTAAGGAGCCACCGCTATGCCTTGTGGCCTTAGAACCGCCAGTAGGGACCCTAGAACCTTCGTAAAGATTCTTGGTGCCGTGGCTAACACAAAGGGAAGAGCCACAAACTGGTAATGCCTGTATAGGAAGGCAAACCTGAGAAACCAATGATGATCTCTGTGGAGATAAGCATCCTTTAAGTCCACGGTAGTCATATATTGACCCTCCTGGATCATAGGTAGGATGGTTCGAATAGTCTCCATCTTGAAGGATGGGACCCTGAGAAATTTGTTTAGGATCTTGAGATCCAAGATTGGTCTGAAAGTTCCCTTTTTTTTTGGAACTATAAACAGACTTGAATAGAATCCCTGCCCCTGTTCCTCCCTTGGAACTGGGTGGATCACTCCCATAACCAGAAGGTCTTGAACGCAATGTAAGAATACCTCTCTCTTTATCTGGTTTGCAGATAATTGTGAGAGATGAAATCTCCCCTTTGGAGATGAGGCTTTGAAATCCAGAAGATATCCCTGGGAAACAATCTCCAGAGCCCAGGGATCCTGGACGTCTCTTGCCCAAGCCTAGGTGAAGAGAGAAAGTCTGCCCCCAACTAGATCCGGTCCCGGATCGGGGGCTACTCCTTCATGCTGTCTTAGAGGCAGCAGCAGTTTTTTTTTGGCCTGCTTTCCCTTGTTCCAAGCCTGATTAGGTCTCCAGACTGGCTTGGACTGGGCAAAATTTCCTTCTTGTTTTGCAGTAGAGGAAGTTGAAGCTGCGCCACTCTTGAAGTTTCAAAAGGAACGAAAATTAGTCTGTTTGGTCCTTAATTTGTTGGACCTATCCTGGGGAAGAGCGTGGCCTTTTCCTCCAGTAATATCAGAAATGATCTCCTTCAATCCAGGCCCGAATAGGGTCTGCCCTTTGAAGGGGATGTTGAGAAGCTTAGACTTTGAAGTAACGTCAGCTGACCAGGATTTAAGCCATAGCGCCCTATGCGCCTGAATGGCAAAACCTGAATTCTTAGCCGTTAGCTTTGTTAAATGAAAAACGGCGTCAGAAATAAATGAATTGGCTAACTTAAGAGCTTTAAGCCTGTCTAGGATATCATCCAACGGGGTCTCCACCTGTAGAGCCTCTTCAAGAGACTCGAACCAGAAAGCTGCTGCAGCAGTGACTGGGGCAATGCATGCAAGAGGCTGGAGAATAAAACCTTGTTGTATAAAGATTTTCTTAAGGAAACCCTCTAATTTTTTATCCATTGGATCTAGGAAAGCACAACTGTCCTCGACGGGGATAGTTGTACGCTTAGCTAGGGTAGAGACTGCTCCCTCCACCTTAGGGACCGTCTGCCACGAGTCCCGTGTAGCGGCATCTATGGGAAACATCTTTTTAAAAGAAGGAGGGGGAGAGAACGGTACACCTGGTCTATCCCATTCCTTTGTAATAATTTCTGAAAACCTCTTAGGGATTGGAAAAACATCAGTGTAAACAGGCACTGCAAAGTATTTGTCCATTTTACACAATTTCTCTGGGACTACAATGGTGTCACATTCATCCAGAGTCGCTAAAACCTCCCTGAGCAACAAGCGGAGGTGTTCAAGCTTAAATTTAAATGCTGTCATTTCAGAGTCAGACTGAAGTAACGCCTTCCCTGAATCAGAAATGTCACCCACAGATAGAAGCTCTCCTGCTTCGGCTTCTGTACATTGTGAGGGTATATCAGACATAGCTACTAAAGCGTCAGAAGGCTCTGTATTTGTTCTAGCCCCTGAGCTGTCTGGCTTTCCTTGTAACCCTGGCAGTTTGGACAATACTTCTGTGAGAGTATGATTCATGTCTTGTAAGGTAAACGCATTGGACGCGCCAGATGTACTTGGCGTCACTTGCGCGGGAGATATAGGTTCTGACACATTGGGAGAGCTAGATGGTTTAACCTCCCTTTTGTCAGTCTGAGAAACCTCTGGTGATAAATCTTTAAAGGCCATTATATGGTCTTTATAACTTATAGAAAGGTCAGTGCATTTGGTACACATTCTAAGAGGGGGTTCCACAATGGCTTCTAAACATAATGAACAAGGAGTTTCCTCTATGTCAGACATGTTTAAACAGACTAGTAATGAGACCAGCAAGCTTGGAAAACACTTTAATAAATGTGAAAAAGCAATTAAATAAAAACCGTACTGTACCTTTAAGAGAAAAAAACTACCATATAAACTGCAAAACAGTGTTAAAAAGTAGTAAACTCTACGATTTTTTTACAGTGTGTATAAGAGACTAAAGCAGCATTGCACCCACTTGCAAATGGATGATTAACCCCTTAGGCCCCAAACCGGATTAGAAAAACGGTAAAACCGTTAAAAAAAACCCAGTAAAACACACTGCCACAGCTCTGCTGTGGCTCCTACCTGCCCTTAAACACGATTTTTGCAGGAAAAAAACCCTCTATAGTGGTCCTAGACGCCAGAGGACTCCTTTAGGGAAGCTGGATGTCTCAGTCTGAATATCAACTGCGCATAAAGTGCGCGAAAATAGGCCCCTCTCACCATGCACTCAATGTCAGAGGGCCTTAAAAAAGTACTCCTAGGAGTAATCTAACAAGCCATGTGGAAAACTAGGCCCTATATAAAGATTTATCACCCTCAGAGAAAAAAACGTTTTTTCTGTAAGTTATGCAAACGTTTTTACACTAAGTAATATGAGAGTTAACATGAATATTACCCTTATCTTGTAAGCATGATCCCAGTCATTGTTAAATCACTGTATCAGGCTTACCTCAAATATACCAGACACTGTCAGCATTTTCTAGACCTTATCATCTCTCTAGAAAAAAAAATACTGAACATACCTCAAAGCAGGTGATCTGCAAACCGTCCCCCCAACTGAAATTTTCTTTCCATACTCTTCAGTTATGTGTGAGAACAGCAATGGACCTTAGTTACAAACCGCTAAGATCATCAACCTCCAGGCAGATTCTTCTTCCAATTTCTGCCTGAGAGTAAAACAGTACAACGCCGGTACCGTTTAAAAATAAACTCTTGATTGAAGGTAAAAACTACACTAAGTCACCACATATCTCTTGATACTTCCTTTCTTGTCGAGAGTTGCAAGAGAATGACTGGGGGTGGCAGTTAGGGGAGGAGCTATATAGACAGCTCTGCCGTGGGTGTCCTCTTGCAACTTCCTGTTGGGAAGGAGAATATCCCACAAGTAATGGATTAACCCATGGACTGGATAAACCTTTACAAGAGAAATTAACATTTTATTACCTTATATCGTCTATACCCCACCCCAATGGGAGTGTAATTTCTCCTGCTGGCTGAGTTTACACAGCTTAGCCTTAAAGGGACATAAAGCAGGATGAGATCTGTGCATATCCTAAAAGGGCTAATTAATTAAAAATAGTTTGCATACAAAAAATGTTTAAAAATTGCTGGCAAGTATTTTAAAATATTTTTCAAAAATTTGCAAAATGAATTACATAGCTAAGCTGCCTGAAGAAGCCAGCTCCACCCCGTATCGGTGTTTAGACACAGGCATTGTATTTCAACTTCACAGTTTCTATGCATGCTGCAGCAGATAATCACTATGCATTTTTGCATTCTACCAAAAGAACAATAGATATAGATACAGCCATAAAAGGAAATGTGAGTGGGGAGTTAGAGCTTTACAATTCAGAAACTAAAAAGAAAGGGTAATGACAAGGCACTGAATTATAAATGTGCAGGTAAAGTAATTAAAGTACATATAATTATATGTTGTCTCTATCCCAACTTGTTTTCGGTCGCTTTAAGGCCAAAAATGTTCAGGCTAGGTGGGGTATCAACTATTTCAAATGCCAATATAAGGGTAATGGAAATACTTGTAAACAATTTAATACACTGCAGCAGATAAAGTGGATAATTGGAAACAAATTAAAGGGGAAAAAATTGAGTAAACTGGAGAATTATAATCTATTTTTATTGTTGTTACATAGAAGATATTGCTTTTCCAATTGTTATATACAGTTATGTATACATATACAGTATGACCCACTTTGGGATTTCATTTCTATTTTATTTTTTAATGATAAAATATGATCACAATATCAGAATAAGCAACAATGTAAGCAGTAGGATTCTATTCTAGTGCCTTGAGTCAGATAACCAAATAAACTGTGGCCCCTTATAGCCCGTGGCCCTAGGCAAATGGCTAGGTTGTATTCTGGTTAATCTGGCTCTAATTGATGACATTTAATTCACTGAGATAAGCGCAATCTGTTCATTGAGATAAGAATATTTTAATGAAAAGCACATTCACACAGTTATAGAGGAACGTTGCCTATTGTAAATCTGTAAAAAAAAAAAAATAGGGACATTATTGTAGATTGTTAAAAAAAATTCTATTAATTTGGTAAAAAGCATAATCGCAGGAGAAATAAATGTAGGCAAATATATTCCTACAAATAGCTGCTAAATAAATATGTAACAAGTTTAATAATTGTATTAATTTTCTGTCTTGAACGCATTACTAAGCACTCCTGTATTTTTTTTCTTAAACATGAAGACTATTAAATTAATTGAGAATGCTTAGCAATTACTTTAAATACATCAACAGCAGTTTAAGTGCCAATGAATAATTTTAATAGGATTTAACCCTATGCATTTGCTCTTTTATTGTATGTTCAAACTGTAAGTATATTATTAAAGCTATTTACAAAATTCTGCAGGGCTTTCTGGGATACTAATAAAATTACAACCTGTAATTTTACTTATTCTCAGTTTAACAAAAGTGTGATATTAAATAAACTAGTTTAATAAAAGTATTGAAAATATGTTTAAAAATAAATAAATCTATTTTTTATTGTTTATTAATCAGCACCTGCACAAGTAATGAGCATGATTTGAAATTCATATACAGAATATTAATTGAATGCAGCTACACCATTTTGTATAGGCGACAACTGCAAAGACCAGGATTGTATGAGAGACAGCTCATTAAGGGATCACAAATGAATTAACTATTTGTCATTTACAAGGTGACAATAGGTTTTTTTCACGTTTTAATTGCACTTTATTCCTTATGATAAAGTAAAACTGTACTCAGCACTACTTGTATTATGCCAATAGCAGACCAGTATCTCAAGGGACTCAAAAATATTATATATTTTATACATTTCAAACTACCCTGATTTACAAGAAACAAAGAAAAAAAGTAGAAGCTGATGGTATACTAAGCAGATAAAATGAGATAAGTAATATTCTTACTGCAGAGTTAAAGGGACACAAAACCCAAATTTTCTCTTTCATGATTCAGATACAGCAAGCAATTTTAAGTGCTACATTGTAGCCATCAATCAGCAAGCGCTGCCCAGGTTCTGAACCAAAATGGTCCTATACTCCTAAGCTTACATTCCTGATTTTTCAAATAAAGATAGCAAGAGTACGAAGAAAAGATTACAATAGGAGTAACTTAGAAAGTTGCTTAAAATTGCATGTTCTATCAGATTCTATCTGAATCATAAAAGAAAGAAAAATGGGGTTTTGTGTCCCTTTAAATAAAGGACACAGAAAATATGGGTACTCAATGCACCAACTATGGTGTCAAACTATCAAACATAGGGAGGGGGCAATATGAAGTCTATTAACTCTTTAATGCTGTACTGTCACAATAATGTATTATTATTAACTGTAAGAGAGAAAGGCTACAAAAGCTTTGGTTATGCATGAGTATTCGCACTGCTTCTGTGACATCCTTTATTTTCATGGAGTGTAAACTCCTGCACTAACCGGTTCCTGCTCATCCGCTTAGGTTTTCAGTAGGGTAAATGGGCCATGCATAGCTGCCGCTTAACACCTCTGTAACCTCTGCACCAAACTGTAAACATCCAAAAGATCAGACAGTGCAAATAAACAACAGAAAGAAAAATAATTAAAGCTCTATTACAGTGCCTGGTGCTCACGAGATATTTACTTTACATTTCTTATCAATCTAATTGCATTCAACTTCTGGCTACAAACAAGACTTCTGCAACTGGTTTGAATTTAAATGCAGAGGAAACCTGCGAAAAAAAAAAGATTTATTAGCATAATCTTGACACCTTTTCCCTTGTGTCTCCATTATATATGGAGTAACACTCAATCCCTTTCAGTAAAACATATTAACCTCTAAACCTTTCAAACCACATCAAGAAACGCAATTATTTTATAGCATTGTTCTAGCAAAAGTTATAACAAAAGAGAGAGAAGACAGCATTCTCTCTTCAGTCTTTATGGTTACTAAAAAGGTTTAATATTAATTTAATAATAATGCATTTTTCATGCATGCATCAGGGGGCTTTGGGGTTAAATACATACCCTTTAACCTATAAGACTACAGATTGCTATTAAAATAAATAAAATCTCCCATTTCTGAAGCTTTGGATGCAGCATTGGGGCCTTAGGCTTACCATAAGTCCCAGTTTGACTGGGATTGCCCCTGTTTGGAGGCGCTGTCCCAGTGTCCCACCCAATTGTTCATTCTGTCCCAGTTTGTCAGGTGTCTGGTATTTGACCGGACAGTCAGGTATTTCTTTTTGCTGTCTTTTTACAAAACAGACATTTTTTAGTCCATTCTGTCCATGTGCCTTACTGACTGCCTGACATACTTTGTTTACAGTCAGTGGCACTGTGAAACTAAGTAGTACAGCGCTGAATAGCGCAGAAGTGGGTGACGTCAGTCACAGATGTGTGGCTAGCGTGAGGGTCAGCAACATGTGAAGTACAAAGCACTATGGGACATGCAGTTGCCATGGTAGCAAGACATTAACAGTCCATCCGGGGTGACACATTAACCCCAGCAGTGCCAGTGACTAGGGAAGGGTATTCTCCTGGCACACCTGGCTTTCCGGTCACATAATGAGCATCAGGCTGCAAGTCAAGGGCTACTGCTGTTCACTGAGCAGGCATTGCTATAGCAGCAGCTACATTCGCTCAGTAGCAGACACTATAGCTATATATGTAACGTTATTTATCCAGTGTGTGCAGTGCATGGGTATGTTACGTTTACAATAAAGCTATGTGAACATTAGAAAACATTTCCACTGTATGCTTAGTCCTTTCCATAACAACAGTGACAGAGCACCGCCATCTTGTTATAAGACCTTTGCCTTAGCAGTTCACGTCCGGTTTAAGTGTGCACATGTGTGCAGAGTCTGTGTGCTAGGTAAGTGCCCGTTGTAAGTTGCACATTACCTCTGTAATATGTGCATCAGGGGCTGCTCTGTAATGGGGACATTTCCCGTCTGGCATTCTGGGGAACTGTTTAGCAAAAGCTGCCCTTTGCGATAGGTAGTGATCACAAAGGTTAATTTACTCTCTGGAAAATTAGTTCCGGTCGGCAATCGCCACACCCCCTCGACCATGCCCCTGACCACACCCCCACTGGAACTACACCAGGTGGTCCTAGTTTCACTTCTAAAAATTATGGTATGCATTAGTGCTTAGGGGTTTGAGCGAGAGAGGCCCAAAGCGCTAGTTAAGTAGTAACTTAGCTTCTCCACCACCTAAAGAGTTCCAATATCCAGAACCGATCGTGATGATTGACAGCCCCTGCTTGCACACAGCCAATTGCAGCAGTTTGTGCAATGCTAAATGCCAAGATTAATAAACGGGGCCTTTTATTTATTATTCTCTCTCATATATCTATATCTCTATATATCTATATCTAAGTATCTATCTGAACATGGAAATGGATTGCACTTTCAAACTGGAAGTAGGTACACATCCCACTCACAGCTCTGGGTGCTCACCTGCACTCATAGACAGAAGAATTGGGTGCAAAGTCCCTAAAAAAAAAAAAGTATGTGTTGTTTTTAGGGTTTAAAGCACATGCTTTTTTACAATGATAGCTTTGTTTTGAAGGTGGATAATTTGATTGTAAGCAATTTGGGTTTTTCTATGTGCATTTGATAAAACATCTAAATGTGCCAACATTTTATGCTATTAATAAATTGTTTTTAATGAGTTCTCATACTTTCCACAACCTGCTTAATACCTTTTATGTTAAACTTGCATTACTGGGGTTCTTGTAATAACTGCTTCCTTTACAGTAAGTATATACACACACACAAAAA
Organism: Bombina bombina; assembly: GCF_027579735.1. Classification (NCBI taxonomy): domain Eukaryota; kingdom Metazoa; phylum Chordata; class Amphibia; order Anura; family Bombinatoridae; genus Bombina; species Bombina bombina. The sequence continues at coordinate 220,641,990 of NC_069503.1, read as the reverse complement.
TATTTATAAGTTCCCAACTCAAAGGTGCATTTTATACACAGACACAATCAACTGTTATTAGAACAGATGTATATTAAGCAATAAGTAAACAAACCAGCAAAACTGAAGTCTACAAGTGATTTTCAAAGGAATAACCCCTAAACGCACTGGGGCAAATGCTTCCTTTACTCTTTCACCTGTAACTGTCTTTGCAATAAGAGTTTGCAAAAATCAATGGGTCAGCACTGAAAGCTTAAAGTGCCGGATTACCATGGAAACTCTGCAATCAAATGAAAGAGGTGGAAAGTGAAAAAGGTGGAAAGTAAATACTCAAGTGAAATATTGGACATAAAAACATCTTAAATGTTGTAAAAAGAAAAAAAAATGTTTTCAGTAGAAGTGGACAAGCGTGGCACACAACCTCATAAGGTGAACGATGGATTCTAGCTAGGCTATTAATGACCTGTCACTACAGAGTTAAATAAAAAAAATGTATATGTGATCACAGGTCTGAATTTACAACCTACTGTTTTACAAATGTTCCTGGTCTCAGGTGCAGTTTAAATAAATAAATGAAAGGAACACTGTTCTGAAAAACATCTCAACATGCATACTGAAACATGCAAAATGAAAGTGCCATAGCACTGTAACAATATTCCCCTTAATGTGTTACTTTCCAATGACTTGTTATATCAGCTCTAGTCTAAAGAGTATGAGAAATTGCTCCTTTAGGTTTAGTTTTAATATGAAATTGCTGTAGTTGCTAACAAACAGCAATCCAATCTAAAGGGCTGAGCTTGCAGGGAGAGCATTTCTTGTTATCTCAAATATCACTAACCAAAGAACAGTTTTTTTTAAAAGGCCCACCTTGGCAATTTTAAGACACCGGGCATGCGCAAACTACCGTGCCCAAGCATGAAACATCTTGCTCAACACGGAGAGAATTCCTTTTCACAAAGCCTTCAGTGATGAATACATCACAATGAGGAGGGGTCTGGAGGTCATTTCATATCAGCCGAAGGCCACAAACTAAGTGATCTTGTAATAACAAAAATGTATACATTATCTGTGGGCTACAGGAAGATTAAAAGGACATTAATAAGGAAGTAAATATTTAGTGTTGACTGTCCCTTTAAAGATAGGATCAACCCTTTGTATGCAAAGGAGTACAGCATTGATTGGTATCCAATTTGTTAACAGGAGTTTGCCCTCTCCACAACAATTTTGTCTGCAATACCAATGCGACTAAAGATGTCTAGTACCTTCTCTGCCTTTACAAATAAATCCAAATTAATCAGAAACTAAACTTGTGTACCACTGTGTCTTGGATTAACTCAATAATTAATTTATTTCACGGCAAATTATTTGCTTCTGGATTGGTAATTACTCCCCTTTATGTAACTTAATAGATTTCATTTTCAACTTATTTGTATATATTTTTAAAAAGAAATTAAAATAATTTGCATAGCGAAATAAAAACTATTTTATCAAGAAAAAGTAACCCATTGACATAAGCAAGTCACATTTTTCTCCATAGGTGCGGCTTCTCAACAATGACAAATATATTTAAAGTAGAGAAGAAATGATATACTACTTATGAGAAACTAAGATGGCTTTGTTCTAATTCTACCAAAATATCTTTTATGTCATTTAGTTCATTCTAAAGAATAATGTTACTGGTGTTTCACAACTTCTAGTGGCACAGCGTCTCCTTCTACCTGTTGCGCGTGTTTAGTTTAATAAAAGCAAAAATCCAAATTAATCAATTTAAAGAGACAGTCTAACCAAAATTAAACTTCCATGATCCAGATAGAGTGTATATATATATATATATATATATATATATATATATATATATATATATATATATATATATATATATATATATATATATATATACTGTATATATATATATATATATATACTGTATATATATATATATATATATATATATATATATATATATACTGTATATATATATATATATATACTGTATATATATATATATATATATATATATATATACTATATATATATATATATATATATATATATATATATACTGTATATATATATATATATATATATATATATATATATATATATATATATATATACACACACACACAGTATATATATATATATATATATATATATATATATATATATATATATATATATATATATATACATATATATATATACACACACATACACACATTACACACATGCATGCTTATACATAGTCCACTCATCGTTAAAGATAGGAAACATTGCTGCAGTTTCAGCCGACCGGACAAATGGAGATTTTGAGTATGTACAGTATATATCTCCCTAGGACTTATTTAATGGGCACATCACCTGGACGATTTTACTGACCCATATATGCTATAATGTAAGCTAATATTAAGGTAAAATTAGCCAACATTAAATTGTTTTCAATATGTTCTGCACAAATAGTTATTAAATTATGTTAATACAAATAATTTGTGCTACACAAATACAATTTGAAGGTGTATCCTCAAACACTGAAAGCAGTTAAATTCTAAGCAAGTAGTTAGAATGCCTTTCATACTCCTATAAAAGAAATAATGTCTCTACATAACAGGGTTAGGCCTAATTAAAATAGCATTCAAAAGGTCAAAAGCTATCTTGAATTAATAAATCACAAAAAATCATAATTGCACAAGGCACATTATTTTAATTGCTGAGGGGGGAAAAACATCATTCTGCAGAAGTCATTTTTCATAGATTGTTCCTTTGAAAAATGAAATCTACTTAACTACATAATTTATTGAACAGCTGCTATCACATAATTCTTCTTGGTGTGGGAATCGTTGAGGGCTAAATTCAGGGTCAGGCAAGTTTTGTTCTGTACTTTGTATAAACGGAATACAAGTTCGATGAGACAAGGATACATGTTTATTCATCTACCTCTAAATGTATAGAAAACTAAAGGAAGTATTTAACCATTTCACCAAGGCTTTGTTCCAATGGTATTCTTTGTTAAAGAGATATCTAGTTAGTTTTGCAAGAATGTTGTTTTGTAGGAATGTTATCCATTTGCAAGAAAACTAGATGGCAGCACTATTTCCTGACATTAAGTTACAGACACCTAACTAGATATCTCTTTAACAAAGAATACAAGGGAAACAAAGCTAATTTGATCATGGAAGCAAACTGAAAGTTTGTTTTTTTATATTGTGTGCTCTGTCTAAATCACAAATAAATGGTTGGGTTTCATATCCCTTTAATAGAAGTCATTTGGAAAGTTCTTTAAAATTGCATGTTCTTTCTGAATTCATATCCCTTTAAAGGGACAGTAAAGTCAAAATTAAACTTATATGGATTGGATAGAGCACAACATTTTAAACAACTTTCCAATATACTTCTAATACCAATTTTACTTAGTTCTCTAGGTATCCTTTGTTAAAGAGTAATCATAAGTGAGCTCAGGATTGCGCAAAAAAGAATAAATTGGAAAGTTGTTTAAAAGTGCATGCTCTGGATAATGCAAGGGACATAAAACCCCATTTTTTCTTTTCTTTCATGATTCAGAAAGAACATACAATTTTTAACAACTTTCCAATTTACTTCTAGACGGCAGCAATATTTCCTGTCATGTAGTGCTCCAGACATAAGGACGCTACCTATCTAGATATCTCTTCAGCAAAGATCAAGAAGAGAACGACATAAATTTGATAATAGAAGTAAATTAGAAACTTTTTTTAAATATATTCTCTATCTGAATCATAAAATAAAAAGAATTGGGTTTCATGTCCCTTTAAAGGCAATTGAACATTTAATACGCCTTAGAATGGTATATCTTCCATTCACTTGTCACCAACTAGCTTTAGATTCTGATTCCTTGTTGTATCACTGCCTTTATTTTTTATGCTTACAATTATGCCATAAAATCTCTCATAGCAACGTACTTCAAAAAAGCAGGTTAGCTCAGATATGAAAACGTATACAATGACATGTCATCTGTAAAAGCCAACAAGATAGGTGTTAATAAACCATAAAATAACAGATGTTAGCCATATATTTTTTAAAAAAATGTGTGGATTTTATCACGTATTTGTTTCAGAAATATTCTAGACAGACGCTAGCTACACAATTAAGGCCCATGTATGAAGACAGTTTGTGTAGCTAACTATGCACTGACTGAAGAGGTTAAAAAATAAGTCGACAAGGTAGAAAATAAAAGCAGTCCCGACTCCCAAGGCACATCATTGTGACCATATAACAAATGGAGCAGAAAATCAGAAAGCAGTTTGCCAAAAGTATTATGCTTTTATTTTAACCTGTTCCCAAACCATTTAAAGGGTATAATCTATTTGTATAAATATGTTTGTTTCCTGATGCCAAAATGATCTTTCCTAATATATTTTTTTAGTTCTGTGGTGCTTTCTCCATCCAACATACACATGTACCTCTGAAATGGGCTATCTATTGCAGATAATGTTCTCCTTTGGGTGCAATGTCCTCATTCAATGGCTAAAGGGGACACATCCAGAATATGCTGTCCTAACGCTCAACAGAAAATAGTGAGTTATATTGCCATGCAAGCGCTGCAAAGGTCATGTTGACATGCAATCGGATTGGTACTTCTGTCTTAATCAGTTTTGGCCTATGTTTCTATAGCAACAGCATAATGTCTTACCTGAATTCTGGTCAGCCATTGCACTGATCCTAGCCTCGTCAGCTACTGTTAAAAGGTAAATGTAATAAGGTTAGCCCAGTTAGTGCCCACATTCCACATGCATCAAACAAATTAATGGAACATTAAAATGCAATGCTACAAGTCCATGCAAAATGGCTCCCCAGGGATATTTATAAATACATTGGAAAATTAAAATACTTCATGCAGTTTTGTTGGCTGCAAACCACTGGAACATTTGTTATTGCATGTTAGAATCGCCCACTTGCATAAGAATTAAAACTGTTAATTATTTTCATAATCTGTTCATGCCGCAAGCAAGATATTTTTTCTTTCTTTACCACAAATACTAAATATATTAGTAATAATTGCATGGTCTCTTGCCCTAAATTGATGATGCAAAGCTTCTATCTGCTTTCCAGTGTAAAGTAAAATAAATAAATAAATAATAATTAATAGTAGTAGCTACAGCTAACAAATTAATATTTGCTATTAAATATAATGGTGCTGTGCTGTCAGCATTAGCTGTCTTTTTGGTGCAGAAATTTGTATTTTAACAGCAAATTAGAGTTTGGTCTGTTGCAAAATAAAATAAAAAAAATACAATAAAAAAAAAAAAGCAGCAAAAATATATTGTCCTTGTGAGAAATAACACATATAAACACATATACACCAACTGCTTTGGGTTAGAAACCCATCTTCAGTATAAATATATAATATAATTGGCTAGCGCTAGGATAAATGCACTCGCAGTGATCATAGCAAAATCACTGAAAATGGCATTGAAAATGTATTAAGGAACAAGAACTGGTGTGGTTTTCTCACACCAGTGGTATTGAAGTGAAGGGATAAAGCTGTATATCTCTACTCTACATGTACTCTACTAATATGATAAAGAGTGAACAACCAATATTTACTGCTCATGGCTCTATATAGTACTAATAACCTAGTATGTGATCATTTGTATGATGTATAATCCCCTCATTTATATAAAGGACGGGGGACTACTTTGTTTAAAGCCGCTATGGATAAGCAGTATATATAAGCAAACTGCATAAGAAAATAAACATGTTTTTTCTTTCAGGATTCAGATTGAACATACAATTTTACACTTTACTTTTATTACCAAATCTGCTTAATATCCCAAATCACTTGCTAAAGGAGCAAGAGTGCACTACTGTGAGCTAGCTGAACAGATCCAATCAGCAAATCACAAGAGACAAATGTGTGCAGGCACCAATTACCAAGCTAGCTCACACTAGTGTAGGATATGTACATATTCTTTCCTTTTTATAACAATGGATACCAAGAAAACAAAGTATATTCGAAATCAGAAGTGAATTTAAAAGTCTTGACATGCTCTATTTGAATCATGCAAGTTTAATTTTGACTTTCCTATAAACATGATCACACCATTGATAAAAATAAACATTCCATTTGTGCACCATTTAATCAGATTATCCCTGTAAAATAATCTCTGCAATTCCCAGAGCTTGATGGCAGCTAAAAGAAATTATATATATATATATATATATATATATATATATATATATATATATATATATATATATATATATATATATATATATATATATATATATATATATAAATATATTTAGGGGGATATCTGTGTGTGCAGGTGACTATTACTGTGCATAATTATTAGGCAACTTAACAAAAAACAAATATATACCCATTTCAATTATTTATTTTTACCAGTGAAACCAATATAACATCTCAACATTCACAAATATACATTTCTGACATTCAAAAACAAAACAAAAACAAATCAGTGACCAATATAGCCACCTTTCTTTGCAAGGACACTCAAAAGCCTGCCATCCATGGATTCTGTCAGTGTTTTGATCTGTTCACCATCAACATTGCGTGCAGCAGCAACCACAGCCTCCCAGACACTGTTCAGAGAGGTGTACTGTTTTCCCTCCTTGTAAATCTCACATTTGATGATGGACCACAGGTTCTCAATGGGGTTCAGATCAGGTGAACAAGGAGGCCATGTCATTAGATTTTCTTCTTTTATACCCTTTCTTGCCAGCCACGCTGTGGAGTACTTGGACGCGTGTGATGGAGCATTGTCCTGCATGAAAATCATGTTTTTCTTGAAGGATGCAGACTTCTTCCTGTACCACTGCTTGAAGAAGGTGTCTTCCAGAAACTGGCAGTAGGACTGGGAGTTGAGCTTAACTCCATCCTCAACCCGAAAAGGCCCCACAAGCTCATCTTTGATGATACCAGCCCAAACCAGTACTCCACCTCCACCTTGCTGGCGTCTGAGTCGCACTGGAGCTCTCTGCCCTTTACCAATCCAGCCACGGGCCCATCCATCTGGCCCATCAAGACTCACTCTCATTTCATCAGTCCATAAAACCTTAGAAAAATCAGTCTTGAGATATTTCTTGGCCCAGTCTTGACGTTTCAGCTTGTGTGTCTTGTTCAGTGGTGGTCGTCTTTCAGCCTTTCTTACCTTGGCCATGTCTCTGAGTATTGCACACCTTGTGCTTTTGGGCACTCCAGTGATTTTGCAGCTCTGAAATATGGCCAAACTGGTGGCAAGTGGCATCTTGGCAGCTGCACGCTTGACTTTTCTCAGTTCATGGGCAGTTATTTTGCGCCTTTGTTTTTCCACACGCTTCTTGCGACCCTGTTGACTATTTTGAATGAAACGCTTGATTGTTCGATGATCACGCTTCAGAAGCTTTGCAATTTTAAGAGTGCTGCATCCCTCTGCAAGATATCTCACTATTTTTTACTTTTCTGAGCCTGTCAAGTCCTTCTTTTGACCCATTTTGCCAAAGGAAAGGAAGTTGCCTAATAATTATGCACACCTGATATAGGGTGTTGATGTCATTAGACCACACCCCTTCTCATTACAGAGATGCACATCACCTAATATGCTTAATTGGTAGTAGGCTTTCGAGCCTATACAGCTTGGAGTAAGACAACATGCATAAAGAGGATGATGTGGTCAAAATACTCATTTGCCTAATAATTCTGCACTCCCTGTATATATATGTGTGTGTGTGTGTGTGTGTGTGTGTGTGTGTGTGTGTGTGTGTACTAATATATAAATATATATATATGCATACAGAAGAGAGAAGCGCTTTAACAAGAACGAACAACAGCTCATCAGCTAGTTCTCTGGCGATTTACCACCTGGAGCAGCCTCTTTTAGACCAGTGTGCCTTTCACATTGGAAAACTACCCTGAAGCATATCAGTCTGATCCCGCCAGTTAAGGTCAGTCCAGCCCCGAAATACCAGGCAATTCTCCTTTGAACAAGGAACATGACAACCCCAGACGATCGTTTCGGCCTATTGGGCCTCATCGGTGAGGTGCAGCCACATTCCTCTAAGCAAGCACTGGCCAAGGAGTCCATATCTGGATGATGATGGCAGAAGGCCCACATATGCTGAACATAATAGTTTATTATTTTATATACACTGCATTGAACTACACTTATTGCAACTATAATAATAAATCATCTTAGCAGTCAGAATAATCATATTTTCAAGTGGTAAAATGGAAATGCTATAGGTCAGGAAAATAACCTGCCAACTAGGTGTGACAACCAAATGTCTATTTTCTCCCATGCTGCTTTGCTACACAAAGCTTTGCAGTACATTCTGGCAACCAATGGTTTAAATGGACATAGAACAACATTTGTTTTACATTATTATTTGTTTAAGAACAAACATATCTGACTATACAACATTCTTGCTATTTAGATCAGGGCTTGACCAGGGTCCCTAGAATTTACCAATGTCTCCTGTTTGGCTAATTCTAAAACTATTAATGTGCAAACAACTTTACATGGGTCCTAAATAGGAAAAAAAGTGAGTAGCTCCTCAATGTCCTAATTATTAAATAAATATGTCAACCCTAATTAGGATAAATGTAATTCTATATAACAGCTTACACTGTGGTGAGAAGTACTCAGTAGTAACACAACCACAAAAAAGTTGGAGACAAAAATATTCACAGCATGATTGTGTTAAAAAAATCTAGTATTAAGCTTTTTTTTAAAAATAATTCAATTTATTTTAAAAAAACATCCATTTTAATATGCTCTGACAGTTTTAAACAAACGCACAAAGACAAGCCAAATAAATTTATAGCGAGAAATTTAAATATTCATAAAAGTTTAAAGATAATAGGAAATCTAAGTCAGCCATATTTAATACTGATCATAACAAATTCACTGCTCATAATCTCTCAATTGTCTCCTGCTGAGAGTAGGGAGTGAGAATTACAGCCAGCAGCAGGGCAGGCACTAAGTCGTATTTTCTGCACCCTGCACTTAAGATACTGTAGGAATGATCCAGTTCAGAAACTGGATGATGACCTTTGAATAAGTCGTAGTATCTGGTTATCAGTACAAACAGTAGGCATCATAGACTCGGCTAACACTCATAACTCCTGACTATTACTGCCTGATACAAAATAAAAATGATATTTGCAGAATTAATCTCATTGCTAAGTGAGAAAGGAAATCACTGAACTGTATTTTTACTTTTGTCATTACAGATAACTCCATATCTTACCATTCCTTTTAAGCCACATGAATGAAAATAAACCAATGAAAAATACACAAATACAGACATTCCTTTCATCAAAAGATAATTAAAAAAAAAAAAAAGAGTTGGAAACCCAATCTACATTTCTGTGTATACTGTACCCATAGAACCTATGCTTAACATGACATCAAAAAATAAAAAAGGGAGATATTAAACTAATTTTTATTCAGTTTAAAAAAATAAAGAAAAATAAAGAAAAACATAATTTATGTAAGAACTTACCTGATAAATTAATTTCTTTCATATTAGCAAGAGTCCATGAGCTAGTGACGTATGGGATATACATTCCTACCAGGAGGGGCAAAGTTTCCCAAACCTCAAAATGCCTATAAATACACCCCTCACCACACCCACAAATCAGTTTAACGCATAGCCAAGAAGTGGGGTGATAAGAAAAAAGTGCAAAAGCATAAAAAATAAGGAATTGGAATAACTGTGCTTTATACAAAAAATCATAACCACCATAAAAAGGGTGGGCCTCATGGACTCTTGCTAATATGAAAGAAATGAATTTATCAGGTAAGTTCTTACATAAATTATGTTTTCTTTCATGTAATTAGCAAGAGTCCATGAGCTAGTGACGTATGGGATAATGACTACCCAAGATGTGGATCTCCCACGCAAGAGTCACTAGAGAGGGAGGGATAAAATAAAGACAGCCAATTCCGCTGAAAATAATCCACACCCAAAAATAAAGTTTAAATCTTATAATGAAAAAAAATGAAATTATAAGCAGAAGAATCAAACTGAAACAGCTGCCTGGAGTACTTTTCTACCAAAAACTGCTTCAGAAGAAGAAAACACATCGAAATGGTAGAATTTAGTAAAAGTATGCAAAGAAGACCAAGTTGCTGCTTTGCAAATCTGATCAACCGAAGCTTCATTCCTAAACGCCCAGGAAGTAGAAACTGACCTAGTAGAATGAGCTGTAATCCTTTGAGGCGGAGTTTTACCCGACTCGACATAAGCATGATGAATTAAAGATTTCAACCAAGATGCCAAAGAAATGGCAGAGGCCTTCTGACCTTTCCTAGAACCGGAAAAGATAACAAATAGACTAGAAGTCTTTCGGACATTCTTAGTAGCTTCAACATAATATTTCAAAGCTCTAACTACATCCAAAGAATGCAATGATCTCTCCTTAGAATTCTTAGGATTAGGACATAATGAAGGAACCACAATTTCTCTGCTAATGTTGTTAGAATTCACAACCTTAGGTAAACATTTAAAAGAAGTTCGCAACACCGCCTTATCCTGATGAAAAATCAGAAAAGGAGACTCACAAGAAAGAGCAGATAATTCAGAAACTCTTCTAGCAGAAGAGATGGCCAAAAGAAATAAAACTTTCCAAGAAAGTAATTTAATGTCCAATGAATGCATAGGTTCAAACGGAGGAGCTTGAAGAGCCCCCAGAACCAAATTCAAACTCCAAGGAGGAGAAATTGACTTAATGACAGGTTTTATACGAACCAAAGCTTGTACAAAACAATGAATATCAGGAAGATTAGCAATCTTTCTGTGAAAAAGAACAGAAAGAGCAGAGATTTGTCCTTTCAAGGAACTTGCAGAAAAACCTTTATCCAAACCATCCTGAAGAAACTGTAAAATTCTCGGAATTCTAAAAGAATGCCAGGAAAAATGATGAGAAAGACACCAAGAAATATAAGTCTTCCAGACTCGATAATATATCTTCCTAGATACAGATTTACGAGCCTGTAACATAGTATTAATCACAGAGTCAGAGAAACCTCTTTGACTAAGAATCAAGCGTTCAATCTCCATACCTTTAAATTTAAGGATTTGAGATCCTGATGGTAAAAAGGACCTTGCGACAAAAGGTCTGGTCTTAACGGAAGATTCCATGGTTGGCAAGAGGCCATCCGGACAAGATCCGCATACCAAAACCTGTGAGGCCATGCTGGAGCCACCAGCAGAACAAACGAGCATTCCTTCAGAATCTTGGAGATTACTCTTGGAAGAAGAACTAGAGGCGGAAAGATATAGGCAGGATGATACTTCCAAGGAAGTGACAATACATCCACTGCTTCCGCCTGAGGATCCCTGGATCTGGACAGATACCTGGGAAGTTTCTTGTTTAGATGAGAAGCCATCAGATCTATTTCTGGAAGTCCCCACATTTGAACAATCTGAAGAAATACCTCTGGGTGAAGAGACCATTCGCCCGGATGTAACGTTTGGCGACTGAGATAATCCGCTTCCCAATTGTCTATACCTGGGATATGAACCGCAGAAATTAGACAGGAGCTGGATTCCGCCCATACTAGTATTCGAGATACTTCTTTCATAGCCAGAGGACTGCGAGTCCCTCCTTGATGATTGATATATGCCACAGTTGTGACATTGTCTGTCTGAAAACAAATGAACGATTCTCTCTTTAGAAGAGGCCATGACTGAAGAGCTCTGAAAATTGCACGGAGTTCCAAAATATTGATTGGTAATCTCACCTCCTGAGATTCCAAAACCCCTTGTGCTGTCAGAGACCCCCAAACAGCTCCCCAACCTGTCAGACTTGCATCTGTTGAAATTACAGTCCAGGTCGGAAGAACAAAAGAAGCCCCCTGAATTAAACGATGGTGATCTGTCCACCACGTCAGAGAGTGTCGTACAATCGGTTTTAAAGATATTAATTGAGATATCTTTGTGTAATCCCTGCACCACTGGTTCAGCATACAGAGCTGAAGAGGTCGCATGTGAAAACGAGCAAAGGGGATCGCGTCCGATGCAGCAGTCATAAGACCTAGAATTTCCATGCATAAGGCTACCGAAGGGAACGATTGAGACTGAAGGTTTCGACAAGCTGATATCAATTTTAGACGTCTCTTGTCTGTCAAAGACAGAGTCATGGACACTGAATCTATCTGGAAACCTAAAAAGGTTACCCTTGTCTGAGGAATCAATGAATTTTTCGGTAAATTGATCCTCCAACCATGATCTTGAATTAACAACACAAGTCGATTCGTATGAGATTCTGCTAAATGTGAAGACTGAGCAAGTACCAAGATATCGTCCAAATAAGGAAATACCACAATACCCTGTTCTCTGATTACAGACAGAAGGGCACCAAGAACCTTTGTAAAAATTCTTGGAGCTGTTGCTAGGCCAAACGGCAGAGCCACAAACTGGCAATGCTTGTCTAGGAAAGAGAATCTCAGAAACTGATAGTGATCTGGATGAATCGGAATATGCAGATATGCATCCTGTAAATCTATTGTGGACATATAATGCCCTTGCTGAACAAAAGGCAGGATAGTCCTTATAGTTACCATTTTGAATGTTGGTATCCTTACATAACGATTCAATATTTTTAGATCCAGAACTGGTCTGAAGGAATTCTCCTCCTTTGGTACAATGAAGAGATTTGAATAAAACCCCAGCCCCTGTTCCAGAACTGGAACTGGCATAATTACTCCAGCCAACTCTAGATCTGAGACACATTTCAGAAATGCTTGAGCCTTCGCTGGATTTACTGGGACACGGGAAAGAAAAAATCTCTTTGCAGGAGGCCTTATCTTGAAGCCAATTCTGTACCCTTCTGAAACAATGTTCTGAATCCAAAGATTGTGAACGGAATTGATCCAAATTTCTTTGAAAAATCGTAATCTGCCCCCTACCAGCTGGGCTGGAATGAGGGCCGCACCTTCATGTGGACTTGGGAGCTGGCTTTGGTTTTCTAAAAGGCTTGGATTTATTCCAGACTGGAGATGGTTTCCAAACTGATACCGCTCCTGTGGGTGAAGGATCAGGCTTTTGTTCCTTGTTGTGACGAAAGGAACGAAAACGATTATTAGACCTAAATTTACCTTTAGATTTTTTATCCTGTGGTAAAAAAGTTCCTTTCCCTCCAGTAACAGTTGAGATAATAGAATCCAACTGAGAACCAAATAATTTATTACCCTTTAAAGAAAGGGAAAGCAAAGTTGATTTAGAAGACATATCAGCATTCCAAGTTTTAAGCCATAAAGCTCTTCTAGCTAAAATAGCTAGAGACATATACCTGACATCAACTCTGATATCAAAGATGGCATCACAAATAAAGTTATTAGCATGTTGAAGAAGATTAACAATGCTATGAGAATTATGATCGGTTACTTGTTGCGCTAAAGCTTCTAACCAAAAAGTTGAAGCTGCAGCAACATCCGCTAAAGATATAGCAGGTCTAAGAAGATTACCTGAACATAAGTAAGCTTTTCTTAGAAAGGATTCAATTTTCCTATCTAAAGGATCCTTAAAGTAAGTACTATCTGCCGTAGGAATAGTAGTACGTTTAGCAAGAGTGGAGATAGCCCCATCAACCTTAGGGATTTTGTCCCAAAACTCTAATCTTTCAGATGGCACAGGATATAATTGCTTAAAACGTTTAGAAGGAGTAAATGAATTACCCAAATTATTCCATTCCCTGGAGATTACTTCAGAAATAGCATCAGGGACAAGAAAAACTTCTGGAGTAACTACAGGAGATTTAAAAACCTTATTTAAACGTTTAGATTTAGTATCAAGAGGACCAGAATCCTATATTTCTAATGCAATTAAGACTTCTTTAAGTAAAGAACGAATAAATTCCATTTTGAATAAATAACATAATTTATGTAAGAACTTACCTGATAAATTCATTTCTTTCATATTAACAAGAGTCCATGAGCTAGTGACGTATGGGATATACATTCCTACCAGGAGGGGCAAAGTTTCCCAAACCTTAAAATGCCTATAAATACACCCCTCACCACACCCACAAATCAGTTTAACGAATAGCCAAGAAGTGGGGTGATAAGAAAAAGTGCGAAGCATATAAAATAAGGAATTGGAATAATTGTGCTTTATACAAAAAAATCATAACCACCACAAAAAAGGGTGGGCCTCATGGACTCTTGTTAATATGAAAGAAATGAATTTATCAGGTAAGTTCTTACATAAATTATGTTTTCTTTCATGTAATTAACAAGAGTCCATGAGCTAGTGACGTATGGGATAATGACTACCCAAGATGTGGATCTTTCCACACAAGAGTCACTAGAGAGGGAGGGATAAAATAAAGACAGCCAATTCCTGCTGAAAATAATCCACACCCAAAATAAAGTTTAACAAAAAACATAAGCAGAAGATTCAAACTGAAACCGCTGCCTGAAGAACTTTTCTACCAAAAACTGCTTCAGAAGAAGAAAATACATCAAAATGGTAGAATTTAGTAAAAGTATGCAAAGAAGACCAAGTTGCTGCTTTGCAGATCTGGTCAACCGAAGCTTCATTCCTAAACGCCCAGGAAGTAGATACTGACCTAGTAGAATGAGCTGTAATTCTTTGAGGCGGAGTTTTACCCGACTCAACATAGGCAAGATGAATTAAAGATTTCAACCAAGATGCCAAAGAAATGGCAGAAGCTTTCTGGCCTTTCCTAGAACCGGAAAAGATAACAAATAGACTAGAAGTCTTACGGAAAGATTTCGTAGCTTCAACATAATATTTCAAAGCTCTAACAACATCCAAAGAATGCAATGATTTCTCCTTAGAATTCTTAGGATTAGGACATAATGAAGGAACCACAATTTCTCTACTAATGTTGTTGGAATTCACAACTTTAGGTAAAAATTCAAAAGAAGTTCGCAACACCGCCTTATCCTGATGAAAAATCAGAAAAGGAGACTCACACGAAAGAGCAGATAATTCAGAAACTCTTCTAGCAGAAGAGATGGCCAAAAGGAACAAAACTTTCCAAGAAAGTAATTTAATGTCCAATGAATGCATAGGTTCAAACGGAGGAGCTTGAAGAGCTCCCAGAACCAAATTCAAACTCCAAGGAGGAGAAATTGACTTAATGACAGGTTTTATACGAACCAAAGCTTGTACAAAACAATGAATATCAGGAAGAATAGCAATCTTTCTGTGAAAAAGAACAGAAAGAGCAGAGATTTGTCCTTTCAAAGAACTTGCGGACAAACCCTTATCCAAACCATCCTGAAGAAATTGTAAAATTCTCGGTATTCTAAAAGAATGCCAAGAAAAATGATGAGAAAGACACCATGAAATATAAGTCTTCCAGACTCTATAATATATCTCTCGAGATACAGATTTACGAGCCTGTAACATAGTATTAATCACGGAGTCAGAGAAACCTCTATGACCAAGAATCAAGCGTTCAATCTCCATACCTTTAAATTTAAGGATTTCAGATCCGGATGGAAAAAAGGACCTTGTGACAGAAGGTCTGGTCTTAACGGAAGAGTCCATGGCTGGCAAGATGCCATCCGGACAAGATCCGCATACCAAAACCTGTGAGGCCATGCCGGAGCTATTAGCAGAACAAACGAGCATTCCCTCAGAATCTTGGAGATTACTCTTGGAAGAAGAACTAGAGGCGGAAAGATATAGGCAGGATGATACTTCCAAGGAAGTGATAATGCATCCACTGCCTCCGCCTGAGGATCCCGGGATCTGGACAGATACCTGGGAAGTTTCTTGTTTAGATGAGAGGCCATCAGATCTATCTCTGGGAGCCCCCACAATTGAACAATCTGAAGAAATACCTCTGGGTGAAGAGACCATTCGCCCGGATGCAACGTTTGGCGACTGAGATAATCCGCTTCCCAATTGTCTACACCTGGGATATGAACCGCAGAGATTAGACAGGAGCTGGATTCCGCCCAAACCAAAATTCGAGATACTTCTTTCATAGCCAGAGGACTGTGAGTCCCTCCTTGATGATTGATGTATGCCACAGTTGTGACATTGTCTGTCTGAAAACAAATGAACGATTCTCTCTTCAGAAGAGGCCAAAACTGAAGAGCTCTGAAAATTGCACGGAGTTCCAAAATATTGATCGGTAATCTCACCTCCTGAGATTCCCAAACTCCTTGTGCCGTCAGAGATCCCCACACAGCTCCCCAACCTGTGAGACTTGCATCTGTTGAAATTACAGTCCAGGTCGGAAGAACAAAAGAAGCCCCCTGAATTAAACGATGGTGATTTGTCCACCACGTTAGAGAGTGTCGAACAATCGGTTTTAAAGATATTAATTGAGATATCTTCGTGTAATCCCTGCACCATTGGTTCAGCATACAGAGCTGAAGAGGTCGCATGTGAAAACGAGCAAAGGGGATCGCGTCCGATGCAGCAGTCATAAGACCTAGAATTTCCATGCATAAGGCTACCGAAGGGAATGATTGTGACTGAAGGTTTCGACAAGCTGTAATCAATTTTAGACGTCTCTTGTCTGTTAAAGACAGAGTCATGGACACTGAATCTATCTGGAAACCCAGAAAGGTTACCCTTGTTTGAGGAATCAAAGAACTTTTTGGTAAATTGATCCTCCAACCATGATCTTGAAGAAACAACACAAGTCGATTCGTATGAGACTCTGCTAAATGTAAAGACTGAGCAAGTACCAAGATATCGTCCAAATAAGGAAATACCACAATACCCTGTTCTCTGATTACAGACAGAAGGGCACCGAGAATCTTTGTGAAAATTCTTGGAGCTGTAGCAAGGCCAAACGGTAGAGCCACAAATTGGTAATGCTTGTCTAGAAAAGAGAATCTCAGGAACTGATAATGATCTGGATGAATCGGAATATGCAGATATGCATCCTGTAAATCTATTGTGGACATATAATTCCCTTGCTGAACAAAAGGCAATATAGTCCTTACAGTTACCATCTTGAACGTTGGTATCCTTACATAACGATTCAATAATTTTAGATCCAGAACTGGTCTGAAGGAATTCTCCTTCTTTGGTACAATGAAGAGATTTGAATAAAACCCCATCCCCTGTTCCGGAACTGGAACTGGCATAATTACTCCAGCCAACTCTAGATCTGAAACACAATTCAGAAATGCTTGAGCTTTCACTGGATTTACTGGGACATGGGAAAGAAAAAATCTCTTTGCAGGAGGTCTCATCTTGAAACCAATTCTGTACCCTTCTGAAACAATGTTCTGAATCCAAAGATTGTGAACAGATTTGATCCAAATTTCTTTGAAAAAACGTAACCTGCCCCCTACCAGCTGAACTGGAATGAGGGCCGTACCTTCATGTGAACTTAGAAGCAGGCTTTGCCTTTCTAGCAGGCTTGGATTTATTCCAGACTGGAGATGGTTTCCAAACTGAAACTGCTCCTGAGGACGAAGGATCAGGCTTTTGTTCTTTGTTGAAACGAAAGGAACGAAAACGATTGTTAGCCCTGTTTTTACCTTTAGATTTTTTATCCTGTGGTAAAAAAGTTCCTTTCCCACCAGTAACAGTTGAAATAATAGAATCCAACTGAGAACCAAATAATTTGTTTCCCTGGAAAGAAATGGAAAGTAGAGTTGATTTAGAAGCCATATCAGCATTCCAAGTCTTAAGCCATAAAGCTCTTCTGGCTAAGATAGCCAGAGACATAAATCTAACATCAACTCTAATAATATCAAAAATGGCATCACAGATGAAATTATTAGCATGCTGGAGAAGAATAATAATATCATGAGAATCACGATTTGTTACTTGTTGCGCTAGAGTTTCCAACCAAAAAGTTGAAGCTGCAGCAACATCAGCCAATGATATAGCAGGTCTAAGAAGATTACCTGAACATAGATAAGCTTTTCTTAGAAAAGATTCAATTTTTCTATCTAAAGGATCCTTAAACGAGGTACCATCTGACGTAGGAATGGTAGTACGTTTAGCAAGGGTAGAAATAGCCCCATCAACTTTAGGGATTTTGTCCCAAAATTCTAACCTGTCAGGCGGAACAGGATATAATTGCTTAAAACGTTTAGAAGGAGTAAATGAATTACCCAATTTATCCCATTCCTTAGCAATTACTGCAGAAATAGCATTAGGAACAGGAAAGACTTCTGGAATAACCGCAGGAGCTTTAAAAACCTTATCCAAACGTATAGAATTAGTATCAAGAGGACTAGAATCCTCTATTTCTAAAGCAATTAGTACTTCTTTAAGTAAAGAGCGAATAAATTCCATCTTAAATAAATATGAAGATTTATCAGCATCAATCTCTGAGACAGAATTCTCTGAACTAGAAGAGTCCAAAGAATCAGAATGATGGTGTTCATTTAAAAATTCATCTGTAGAGAGAGAAGATTTAAAAGACTTTTTACGTTTACTAGAAGGAGAAATAACAGACAAAGCCTTCTTTATGGATTCAGAAACAAAATCTCTTATGTTATCAGGAACATTCTGCACCTTAGATGTTGAGGGAACTGCAACAGGCAATGGTACATCACTAAAGGAAATATTATCTGCTTTAACAAGTTTGTCATGACAATTAATACAAACAACAGCTGGAGAAATAGCTACCAAAAGTTTACAGCAGATACACTTAGCTTTGGTAGATCCAGCAGGCAGTGGTTTTCCTGTAGTATCTTCTGGCTCAGATGCAACGTGAGACATCTTGCAATATGTAAGAGAAAAAACAACATATAAAGCAAAATAAATCAAATTCCTTATAAGACAGTTTCAGGAATGGGAAAAAAATGCCAAACATCAAGCTTCTAGCAACCAGAAGCAAATGAAAATGAGACTGAAATAATGTGGAGACAAAAGCGACGCCCATATTTTTTGGCGCCAAATAAGACGCCCACATTATTTGGCGCCTAAATGCTTTTGGCGCCAAAAATGACGCCACATCCGGAACGCCGACATTTTTGGCGCAAAATAACGTCAAAAAATGACGCAACTTCCGGCGACACGTATGACGCCGGAAACGGAAATGAATTTTTGCGCCAAAAAAATCCGCGCCAAAAATGACGCAATAAAATGAAGCATTTTCAGCCCCCGCGAGCCTAACAGCCCACAGGGAAAAAAGTCAAATTTTTGAGGTAAGACAAAATATGATAATTTAAAGCATAATCCCAAATATGAAACTGACTGTCTGGAAATAAGGAAAGTTGAACATTCTGAGTCAAGGCAAATAAATGTTTGAATACATATATTTAGAACTTTATAAATAAAGTGCCCAACCATAGCTTAGAGTGTCACAGAAAATAAGACTTACTTACCCCAGGACACTCATCTACATGTTTGTAGAAAGCCAAACCAGTACTGAAACGAGAATCAGTAGAGGAAATGGTAAATATAAGAGTATATCGTCGATCTGAAAAGGGAGGTAAGAGATGAATCTCTACGACCGATAACAGAGAACCTTATGAAATAGACCCCGTAGAAGGAGATCACTGCATTCAATAGGCAATACTCTCCTCACATCCCTCTGACATTCACTGCACGCTGAGAGGAAAACCGGGCTCCAACTTGCTGCGGAGCGCATATCAACGTAGAATCTAGCACAAACTTACTTCACCACCTCCCTTGGAGGCAAAGTTTGTAAAACTGATTTGTGGGTGTGGTGAGGGGTGTATTTATAGGCATTTTAAGGTTTGGGAAACTTTGCCCCTCCTGGTAGGAATGTATATCCCATACGTCACTAGCTCATGGACTCTTGTTAATTACATGAAAGAAATGAAGATTTATCAGCATCAATCTCTGAAACAGAATCCTCTGAACCAGAGGAATCATTATAAGAATCAGAATGATGATGTTCATTTAAAAATTCATCTGAAAAATGAGACGTTTTAAAAGACCTTTTATGTTTACTAGAAGGAGGAATAACAGACATAGCCTTCTTAATGGATTTAGAAACAAAATCTCTTATGTTAACAGGAACACTGAGTATTAGATGTTGATGTTACAGCAACAGGTAATGTAACATTACTAAAGGAAATATTATCTGCATTAACAAGTTTGTCATGACATTCACTACAAACAACAGCTGGAGGAACAGATACCACAAGTTTACAGCAGATACACGTAACTTTGGTAGATCCAGCACCAGGCAGCGACTTTCCAGAAGTATTTTCTAACTCAGGGTCAATCTGGGACATCTTGCAATATGTAATAGAAAAAACAACATATAAAGCAAAATTGATCAAATTCCTTAAATGACAGTTTCAGGAATGGGAAAAAATGCCAGTGAACAAGCTTCTAGCAACCAGAAGCAATAAATAATGAGACTTAAATAATGTGGAGACAAAAGTGACGCCCATATTTTTTAGCGTCAAAAAAGACGCCCACATTATTTGGCGCCTAAATGCTTTTGGCGACAAAAATGACGCCACATCCGGAACACCGACACTTTTGGCGCAAAAAAACGTCAAAAAAATGATGCAACTTCCGGCGACACGTATGACGCCGGAAACAGAAAATAATTTTTTGCGCCAAAAAAGTCTGCACCAAGAATGACGCAATAAAATGAAGCATTTTCAGCCCCCGCGAGCCTAACAGCCCACAGGGAAAAAAGTCAAATTTTTAAGGTAAGAAAAAAATGATTTATTCATATGCATTATCCCAAATATGAAACTGACTGTCTGCAATAAGGAACGTTGAACATCCTGAGTTAAGGCAAATAAATGTTTGAACACATATATTTAGAACTTTATATAAAAGTGCCCAACCATAGCTTAGAGTGTCACAGAAAATAAGACTTACTTACCCCAGGACACTCATCTACATGTAGTAGAAAGCCAAACCAGTACTGAAACGAGAATCAGTAGAGGTAATGGTATATATAAGAGTATATCGTCGATCTGAAAAGGGAGGTAAGAGATGAATCTCTACGACCGATAACAGAGAACCTATGAAATAGACCCCGTAGAAGGAGATCATTGCATTCAAATAGGCAATACTCTCCTCACATCCCTCTGACATTCACTGCACGCTGAGAGGAAAACCGGGCTCCAACTTGCTGCGGAGCGCATATCAACGTAGAATCTAGCACAAACTTACTTCACCACCTCCATAGGAGGCAAAGTTTGTAAAACTGATTTGTGGGTGTGGTGAGGGGTGTATTTATAGGCATTTTGAGGTTTGGGAAACTTTGCCCCTCCTGGTAGGAATGTATATCCCATACGTCACTAGCTCATGGACTCTTGCTAATTACATGAAAGAAATGTCTATTTATAACAGTGATGTCAGAGTCTTTCATATGAGCTTATTGCATCTAACTCACAGACATACATTTCCTGTTAATTCCCAAATTAAAATACTTTTAATATCTTGTGCAAAAAATAAATGAGGAAGAGAGAGAGAGAGATCTTTCATATGTTAGATAGAAATGGATTATGTTTAAAGTCCCATTAATTAAAATGGTCAAAGCTCTTTAATCCTTTGGCTGCCAGAGGTGTCTGCAAAATATATCAAATATCTAGATGTATATAGACTAAAAGGGCGCCTCTACTATAAAAAGTCGATATGACCAACTTGAAATGAAAGTCCAGTCTTGGCAAGGAGAAAAAGGAACACAAAAGACACAGGGAATCCTTTGTGTTTCTTCCAACGTGAGGCAGCTCTTCTCATCTAAGAATATGGATCTAAAGTAGACACCTGTATAAAAAAGCACAACGAAAAAGGTCCCTCCTTGTGTATATTACAACAGTATTGTACACAAGGAGGGACCAGGGCAGGTACTCACAAAGGTGAAAGCACTCCTTTATGCTTATAGACGCATATTGAGAAATCAGTGTCTCGGCTCACTGACACCACAACCGCAAACCTCCTCCACACACTGCTAAGGATAACTTCAGTCTCGGTTCTGTCTGGCTATGGCCACTTGCACAGCAATCTCCTGAAAGATGTACGTTAGCCTAAAAAAAAAATCACCCCATGGAACTTCCTATATTAATAGTGAGGTTTTAAAATAAAACAGATAAAAATAACATTAAAAACTGATATTTGAGGCAGAAGTCCAGCACATGCAACAAGTTTTTGGCCCTCCGGCCGTATCATAAGACCTAATGAACCAAGACTGAAGTTATCCTTCTCAGCAGTGAATGGAGGAGGTTGGCGGTCATGGTGTCAGTGATCTGAGACACTGTGATTTCTCAGTATGCGTCAATCACCTTTATGAGTACCTTGGTTGTTGCGTGTTTTTGCGCAACAAACTGTTGTGATATACACAAGGAGGCGCCTTTTCTTTGTGCTTTGTTACACAGGTGTCGGTTCAAATATGATTCATTGTTGCATTCAAAACAATGATCTTATAGAACCAATACATTTGCAAATAAATCATACAAATATATTTTTAAGTCATCTTTTCAGTTGAACGGTTACTGCAGTTCTATTGTTTCCTATGTAAGAGTCACAGAAGAGGTAAGTGTTATGGACCATAAATCTAAATATGTGTGAAAGGGTGGGACCTCATCTCCTCCTACCTTTATTTTTATATCCCTCTTCCCTCTCCTTTCCAAAACCAAAATACAACACCCCCAAAGGTGGCATGGCCCAAGTTGCCATTACTCACTACAAAATTAGTTTCATTTTTTTCTTAACAAACTAGGTTAAGAACAATTTGGTCTGAAATAAACAAATCTTGCCAGAATAGCATTAGGAACGACAGTAAATAACCCCATGTTGTACCTAAGTCCATGCTTTTGGATTTTCTGGTTTTCACAAAATCTATTTGGCTGGCGTCTCCAAATTGCTTTGTACGTTTTTCTGACATGCTTTGGCGTCCAAATCCTTCTCTTTGGAAAGCAAGCGATGGATCAACATCTGGACTCAAAGTGCTGTAAGCGAAAAAACACAGAATTACACCCTGATCAGTATCTTATGTAACAATAGTTTCAACTTGAAAGGAGCTTCAAGTCCTCAAATAACTGTAAAAAAACAGTAATTAGTGAATTATACTTTCAGCCTACGTATGATCTTTTTACAGAAAGGAATTAATTGTGTTTACTCATTTGTAAAGTTAAATTTTAAATTATACGATTCGAACACAGAAGATTACGTTGATACTGAGTGTTAATAAGTGCACTATTTTCTGCATACAAGAGGAAATTACACATTTGCTAAGAATTCTATGGAGCAAGCTGAATAGGTATCATACATTGCTTAATGCCCAGAAAATGTTGGTGTTTAACACAAAGCAACAATTAGAAAATAGCAAATTGAGTAATAACACTACCAAGCAAATAAATTAAACAACGTGGAAAAAGCAACAAAAAACCTGTCTCCCCTTTACTCCATTAATACCCAAGGAAACACATACTGCTCAATATCATGATCCTCAAGTTACGGAATAACTTTGTATAAGCTAACCCGATAAAAATGTATGTACAATTAAGCCAATATATATCAGGGAAATAATACACATACATATCTAGTGCATATCTGAAGATTAAAGTTCTTACCTCAACAACAGTCATTTAATGAAAAAAAATGCATGACGCAAAGGGGTTAAAAACACAGACAGTACCGCTCGTGGGCAGAGCACTGCTATTTTCTAGCGGAAACTAACAGTCACCCAATCAGCAGCTATAGTTACACAGCTGGTGATTGGGTCATAGGCAGCTTCTGCTCAAGACCAGCATTGGGCATAGCTGGTGTCAACATTAAATGTTTGAACAAATCTATTTCTTTCCATTATTAAGGCCCTTTAAATTTATATATAACAATTTATATAAGAACTTACCTGATAAATTAATTTCATAATGGAAAGAGTCCATGAGCTAGTGACATATGGGATATACATTCCTACCAGGAGGGGGCAAAGTTTCCCAAACCTCAAAATGCCTATAAATACATCTCCCACCACACTCATACCACACTCATACCTTAGTTCAACTTATAGCCAAGTAGTGAGGTGTAAAAAGGATTAAAAAAGCATACAAAAAAAAGAGGAACTGGAAAATAATATTGTGCTTTTATACAAAAATAAATAAATATATATAACCACCAAAAAACAGGGTGGGACTCATGGACTCTTGCCATTATGAAAGAAATGAATTTATCAGGTAAGTTCTTACATAAATTATGTTTTCTTTCATGTAAATGGGTATATTAGAAGGAAATGGGTGGGCCCAGCACTAGTAATTACACAAATACAGAGGTAGCAGCACTCCAAAAAGATAGGATAAAACCAGGATCTTTATTCTTACAAAGTTAAAACAGCAAACAAAAAATACATGTAGTGCAGCACAGCACATAAGCAAAAAAAAGTTCACAGGAAAGGGGAGCGGAGTCCTAACATGTTTCGTGCTGTTCAACACTTAATCATAGGATGATTCCCCACCTGTGTGGTGCACCATTTTTGACTGGTTTCTGACCAATCAGAATATCAACGGCTGTACACACCCTCAAAAGAAAGCACTCAGGTGTGAATGGTGCAGCACAAAGGAAAAAAGAATAATGTTACAAACGCAGGATAACAATGGATAAAAAACATATGTATGTGAGTAAAAACAATTTCATATAAAAATGAAAAAACATTGTTGTTAGCTTCTATTATTGAACTTTAAATGAAAGTTCAGATTCAAGAAACTTTTATAAATATTTGAATTTAACACACATATAATAAATGTGTCAATAATAGGTGAATTTGTTTGCATAATTCTACAAATAGCCTCACTCTACTTATCAATTCATGTTATTTTTTTTGGACTGATTTGACATAATTTAGTCCAATAATACAAATTAATAAAGTTTAATATTAAATAATTGGAGGTACAATTAATTTTCACAATCTCAGAAATTCTCAAACAATTCTGAAGAAAGGACTGCATTTTTTATGTATATGTTTTCACATTAACATAGCTTTGATGTATGGGTTATATTCTGCAATCCTCCTTTTATAATTCCCCTTTACCTTTGGACAACAGGCCCTATTGTATCATCTGGGTTTCCTGTAATTGACAGGCAATGACCATACTGATGTGTCTGACATATATAATCTTTGACAATTTAATATGTAGTACATCGGACACAGGAAAATGAGTCAGTTTTCTAAATGTGAAGTTTCTCCCTCCTTTCTTCAGAATTGTTTGAGAATTTCTGAGATTGTGAAAATTAATTGTACATCCAATTATTTAATATTAATCTTTATTGTATTTATTTGTATTATTGGACTAAATTATGTCAAATCAGTCCAAAAAAATAGCATGAATTTATAAGTAGAGTGAGGCTATTTGTAGAATTATGCAAACAAATTCACCTATTATTGACACATTTATTATATGTGTGTTAAATTCAAATATTTAGAAAAGTTTCTTGAATCTGAACTTTCATTTAAAGTTCAATAATAGAAGCTAACAACAATGTTTTTTCATTTTTATATGAAATTGTTTTTACTCACATACATATGTTTTTTTATCCATTGTTATCCTGCGTTTGTAACATTCTTTTTTCCTTTGTGCTGCACCATTCACACCTGAGTGCTTTCTTTTGAGGGTGTGTACAGCCCTTGATATTCTGATTGGTCAGAAACCAGTCAAATGGTGTACCACACAGGTGGGGAATCATCCTATGATTAAGTGCTGAACAGCACGAAACATGTTAGGACTCCGCTCCCCTTTCCTGTGAACTTTTTTTTGCTTATGTGCTGTGCTGTGCTGCACTACATGTATTTTTTGTTTGCTGTTTTAACTTTGTAAGAATAAAGATCCTGGTTTTATCCTATCTTTTTGGAGTGCTGCTACCTCTGTATTTGTATTCTGCCAAGTCTACTCAACTTTCTCCAGCTGGCACCCCGCCATGAGTGCATTCACATTGACCGATTTTTGAGGGCTACAATTGGACAGCTACCTACACACCTCCTGGCTGTAGCTACGTCACCATCTGTATACTGCTAGTAATAACACCTACAGCTCACTTAGATAGGTTGCCTAGTCAGCCTACAATGTGTCAGTTAAGTGGATAAAAGAAGTGAGCGCCAATAGGCAGAGGTGAAAGTATATGGTGTTACAGTTTTATTGTACACAATGATATATATCACAAACATGATATAAAACGAGATTTAAAACATATTAAAAATCATGGATCCATGAATACAGATAGTAAATATAAATGTCATATGTAAGTACATAAAAAATAGAAGATAGAAATATATTCACAAATGTTTTAAAACCACAACATTTTTGGACACGTATATCATACCTAAACCATTGGGACTATCCTATTCACTGGGATTTTCTAATTGGACTGTTTGCAAACATTCTTATCTGGGACACTTACCTCAAGAAACATTATTTAATAGCAATTCTTCTTTCAACAATGTCGTGGTTTTAAAACATTTGTGAATATATTTCTATCTTTTATGTACTTACATATGACATTTATATTTACTATCTGTATTCATGGATCCATGATTTTTAATATGTTTTAAATTTATTTTTGTATCTTGTTTGTGATATATATCATTGTGTACAATACAACTGTAACACCATATACTCTCACCTCTGCCTATTGGCGCTCACTTCTTTTATCCACTTTCATGTAAATGGCAAGAGTCCTCGAGCTAGTGACATCTGGGATAAAATACCTAAGATGTGTAAGTCCACAGAAGAGTCACTAGAGTGGGAGGGATAAAATAAAAACAGCTATTTCTGCTGAGAAATTGAATAAAAAAAATAAGTTCTTCTTATAAACAGAAGAATTAAACTGAGACAGCTGCCTGCAGAGGTTTTCTACCAAAGACTGCTTCAGAAGAAGCAAATACATTGAAATGGTAACATTTAGTAAATGTATGCAAAGAAGACCAAGTTGCTGCTATGAAAATCTGAACAACTGAAGCTTCATTCTTAAAAGCCCAAGAAGTGGCAACTGATCTAGTAGAATGAGATTTATTCTCTGAGGTGGAACAAAAAACAATACTTTTCAAGAAAGTAGTTTAATATACAAAGAATGCATAGGCTCAAAAGAAGGAGCCTGCAAAACCAAATTAAGACTCCATGGAGGAGAAATAGACTTTAATAACAGGCTTGATACGGACCAAAGCCTGAACAAAACAGTGAATATCAGGAAGTTTAACAACCTTTCTATGAAATAAAACAGAAAGGACAGAGATTTGTCCCTTCAAAGTACTTGCAGACAAACCTTTATCCAAACCGTCATGAAGAAACCGTTAAATTCTAGGAATTTTAAAAGAATGCCAACAGAATTTATGAGAAAAACACCATGAAATATATGTTTTTCAAAACCTGATAATAAATCTTCCTTGAAACAGACTTACGAGCCTGCAACATAGTATTAATCACGGAGTCAGAGAAACCTCTATGACTAAGCACTAAACGTTCAGTTTCCATACCTTCAAATTTAGTGATTTGAGATCCTGATGAAAAAACGGCCCTTGAGACAGAAGGTCTGGCCTTAAAGGAAGTGAACAAGGTTGGCAACTGGACATCCGGACAAGATCTGCATACCAAAACCTGTGAGCCCATGCTGGTGCTATCAGAAACACATGCCATTGTTCCATTATGATCTTGGATCAGGCGGAAAAATATAAGCAAGTTGGTAAGACCAAGGAACTGCTAACGCATCCACCATCTCCGCCTGAGGATCCCTGGACCTGGAAAAGTATCTGGGAAGTTTCCTGATTAGATGGGAAACCAACAGATCTATTTCTGGAAGACCCCACATCTGTACAATCTGAAAAAACACATTTGGATCGAGAGACCACTCCCCCATATGTAAAGTCTGACTCCTGAGATAATCTGCTTCCCAATTGTCTACACCTGGGATATGAATCGCAGAAATTAGACAGGAGTTGGATTCTGCCCAAGAAAGGACTGCGAGTCCCTCTCTGATGACTGACACATGCCACAGTTGTGATATTGTTTGTCTGAAAGCGAATGAAAAGTTCTCTCTTTAAAAAAGGCCAAGCCTAAAGAGTTCTAAAATATTGATTGGTAACCTCGCCTCTAGAGGATTCCAAACCCCTTGTGCTGTCAGAGACCCCCAGACAGCATCCCAACCGGAAAGACTTGCATCTGTTGAGACTACAGTCCAGGAAGGACGAACAAAAGAGGCCCCTTGCACAATACGATGATGGTCTAACCACCAAGTCAGAGAGAGTTGAATGCTGGGATTTAAGAATATCAGTTGTTATATCCGAGTATAATCCCTGCACCATTGATTCAACATGCAAAGCTGCAGAGGTCTCAAAAGAAAACAAGCTAAGGGGATTGCATCTGATGCTGCAATCATGAGACCTAAAACTTTCATGCACATAGCCACTGAAGGGAATGATCGAGACTGAAGGTTTTAACAGGCTGAAACCAATTTCATTTGTCTCTTGTCTGTTAAAGATAGTCAGACACTGAATCTATCTGGAAACCTAAAAAGGTAACCCTTGTCTGAGGAATCAAGAAACTCTTGGGTAAATTGATCCTCCAACTATGTCTTTGAAGAAACAACATTTGTGTGAGATTCTGTTAAATGAAAAGATTGAGCCAGTACCAAGATATCGTCCAAATAAGGAAACACTGCAACACCCTGCTCTCTGATTACAGATAGAAGGGCACCGAGAACCTTTGAAAAGATTCTTAGAGCTGTCGCTAGATCAAATGGAAGAGCGACAAATTGGTAATGCTTGTCTAGATAAGAGAATCTCAGAAACCGATAATAATTTGGATGAATCGGAATATGAAGATAAGCGTCCTGTAAGTCTATTGTGGACATGTAATGACCTTGCTGAACAAAAGGTAGAATAAACCTTATAGTCACCATCTTGAAAGTTGGGACCCTTACAAAATGATTAAAAAAACGTCAGATACAGAACTGGTCTGAATGAATTTCCTTTCTTTGGGACAATGAATAGATTCAAATAAAAACCCAAACCCTGTTCCTGAAGCAGAACTGGTATAATTACCCCTGAAAGCTCTAGATCTGAAACATACTTCAGAAAAGCCTGAGCTTTCACAGGATTTTTTGGAACGTGAGAGATAAAGAATCATCTCACAGGAGGTCTAACTCTGAAAACTATTCAATACCCTTGAGAGACAATGCTCTGAATCCACTGATTTTAAACAGAAACTGCCCAAATGTCTTGAAATAATTTCAATCTGCCCCCACCAGCTGAACTGGATTGAGGTTTTGGTTTCTTAAAAGGTTTGGATTTATTCCAACTTGAAGATGGCTTCCAATTGGAACCAGATTCTTTAGGGGAAGGAGTGGTTTTTTATTCTCTATTCTGACGAAAAGAACGAAAATGATTAGAAGCTTTAGATTTACCCTTAGATTTTTTTTATCTTGAGGAAAAATACTCCCTTCCCCCAGTGATAGTGGAAATAAAAGAATCCAACTAAGAACAAAAATAATGACCCTGGAAAGATAGAGATAATAATCTAGACTTAGATACCATGTCAGCATTCCAAGATTTAAGCCATAAGGCTCTTCTAGCTAAAATAGCTAAAGACATAGATTTAACATCAATCTTGATGATATAAAAAATAGCATCACATATAAATTGATTAGCATCTTGAAGCAAACAAATAATGCTAGACAAATAAGGATCTGCTTCCTGATGTGCTAGGCTATCCAACCAAAAAAAGTTGATGCAGCTGCAACATCAGCCATAAAAATGGCAGGCCTGAGAATATAGCCAGAATGCAAATAAGCTTTCCTATCTAAAGGTTCCTTAAAAGAAGTACTATCTTCCATAGCAATAGTAGTACGTTTGGCAAGAGTAGAAATAGCCCCATCAACCTTTTTCCCAAAACTAGCCACTGGTAAAGGATATAGCTTCTTGAACCTAGAAGAAGGATTAAAAGAAGCACCAGGCTTAGATCATTCCTTAGCAATCACATCAGAAACAGCATCTGGAACAGGAAAAACCTCAGAAGTAATCACAGAGGGTTTAAAAACAGAATGTAAACGCTTACTGGATTTGTTGTCAAGAGGATCAGACTCTTCAATATTCAAAGTAACCAATACTTCTTTCAATAAAGAACAAACATATTCAATCTTAAAAAGATACTAAGATTTATCAATTTCAATGTCTGAAGTAGGATCTTCTGAACCAGAGAGATCCTCTTCAGAGGAGGATATTTCAGTATGTTGTTGGTCATTACAAATTTCATCAGATTTATGAGAAGTTTTAAAAGACATTTTACTTTTATTAGAAGGAGGAATAGCAGACATAGCCTTCTGTATTGCATCAGCAATATAACTGTGTTCAGGCAGCATGGTTCCTACAGTAGCTTCTGAGGCAGGGTCAGACAGACATCTTTGCAAAAATGTAAAAGAAAAAATAGCATTTAAACAATATCCAATTGACTTATATAGCAGTTTCAGGAATGGGAAAAAATGCATATGCTAAATAGGCAGAAAAGCAAACAGCATAGCCCTCTAGAATATAAAGAGAGCAAAAGCATAAAGAAAGTGGGGGTAAAATAACAAATAATTGGCGGCAAGTATGATGCAGAACGCAAATAGTAATGAAACATTTTTTGGCGCCAACCAACATCTGGAAATGACGCAACTCGGGTCATAACAAGTGCGACTACGCGCCAAACAACCTAACGTCATCAAAGACGGAGGAAATTACAAAGCTTCACCGCCACTGTAGATGAAAATTCCCGAAAAATGACGCAATAAATAGCATTATTACGCCCTCGCAAGCGTAGTTTGCCCACGTAAATAAGGAAAAGCAAGTCGATTGGAAAAAAGACTAAACCCTAGGTAAAAAATAACTTCCTAAAACATGATTCCCATATTGAAACTTAGACTGCAAAGGGAGATGCACATAGAACTGACTCATGGCAAATATAAGTAAAACAAAATTTATGCTTACCTGATAAATTTATTTCTCTTGTGGTGTATCCAGTCCACGGGTTCATCCATTACTTGTGGGATATTCTCCTTCCCAACAGGAAGCTGCAAGAGGACACCCACAGCAGAGCTGTCTATATAGCCCCTCCCCTAACTGCCACCCCCAGTCATTCGACCGAAGACAAGCAAGAAAAAAAAAGGAGAAACTATAGGGTGCAGTGGTGACTGTAGTTTAAAAATAAAAAACACCTGCCTTAAAATGACAGGGCGGGCCGTGGACTGGATACACCACAAGAGAAATAAATTTATCCGGTAAGCATAAATTTTGTTTTCTCTTGTAAAGGTGTATCCAGTCCACGGGTTCATCCATTACTTGTGGGAGACCAATACCAAAGCTTTAGGACACGGATGAAGGGAGGGACAAGGCAGGAATTTAAACGGAAGACACCACTGCCTGTAAGACCTTTCTCCAAAAATAGCCTCTGAAGAAGCAAAAGTATCAAATTTATAGAATTTAGAAAAAGTATGAAGCGAAGACCAAGTCGCCGCCTTACAAATCTGTTCCACAGAGGCCTCATGTTTAAAAGCCCATGTGGAAGCTACTGCTCTAGTAGAATGAGCTGTAATTCTTTCAGGAGGCTGCTGGCCAGCAGTCTCATAAGCTAAGCGTATTATACTTCTTAGCCAAAAAGAAAGAGAAGTTGCCGAAGCCTTTTGGCTTCTCCTCTGTCCAGAGTAGACAACAAACAAAGCAGATGTTTGACGAAAATCCTTCGTAGCTTGTAAATAAAACTTTAAAGCACGAACCACATCAAGATTGTGTAATAGACGTTCCTTCTTTGAAGAAGGATTAGGACATAGAGAAGGAACAACAATCTCCTGATTGATATTCTTATTAGATACCACCTTAGGAAGAAACCCAGGTTTGGTACATAACACTACCTTATCTGCATGGAAAATCAGATAAGGGGAATCACATTGTAAAGCAGATAACTCCGAAACTCTTCGAGCCGAGGAGATAGCTACTAAAAACAGAACTTTCCAAGATATAAGCTAATATCCATGGAATGCAAAGGTTCAAACGGAACCCCTTGAAGAACTTTAAGAACCAAATTTAAACTCCATGGCGGAGCAACAGGTTTAAACACAGGCTTGATCCTAATTAAAGCCTGACAAAACGCCTGAACGTCTGGAGCCTCAGCCAGACTTTTGTGCAAAAGAATAGACAGAGCAGAAATCTGTCCCTTTAAGGAACTAGCTGACAAACCCTTCTCCAATCCTTCTTGGAGAAAAGATAATATCCTAGGAATCCTGACCTTACTCCATGAGTAACCATTGGATTCACACAGATGAGGATATTTACACCATATCTTATGATAGATTTTCCTGGTGACAGGCTTTCGAGCCTGAATTAAGGTATCAATGACCGATTCGGAAAAACCACGCTTTGATAGAATCAAGCGTACAATCTCCAAGCAGTCAGACGTAGAGAAATTAGATTTGGATGTTTGAAGGGACCTTGAAGTAGAAGGTCCTGCCTTAGCGGCAGAGTCCATGGTGGAAAGGATGACATGTCCACCAGATCTGCATACCAAGTCCTGCGTGGCCACGCAGGGGCTATCAAGATCACCAAAGCTCTCTCCTTCTTGATCTTGGCAATCAGACGAGGGAGCAGAGGAAACGGTGGAAACACATAAGCCAGACTGAAGGACCAGGGCGCTGCTAGAGCCTCTATCAGCGCTGCCTTGGGATCCCTGGACCTGGACCCGTAACAAGGAAGCTTGGCGTTCTGACGAGACGCCATGAGATCCAGTTCTGGTTTGCCCCAAAGTTGGATCAACTGGGAAAATAGCTCCGGATGGAGCTCCCACTCCCCCGGATGAAAAGTATGCCGACTTAGAAAATCCGCCTCCCAGTTCTCTACTCCTGGGATATGGATAGCTGAGAGATGGCAAAAGTGAACCTCTGCCCATAGAATTATCTTTGAAACCTCCAACATTGCCAGGGGGCTCCTTGTTCCCCCCTGATGGTTGATATAGGCTACAGTCGTGATGTTGTCCGACTGAAATCTGATGAACCTGACCGCAGCTAGCTGAGGCCAAGCATGAAGAGCATTGAATATCGCTCTTAGTTCCAGAATGTTTATTGGAAGGAGGACCTCCTTCTGAGTCCACGAACCCTGAGCCTTCAGGGAGTTCCAGACTGCACCCCAGCCCAGAAGGCTGGCATCTGTCGTTACTATAGTCCATTCTGGCCTGCGGAAACTCATTCCCTTAGACAGATAGACCCGAGATAGCCACCAGAGAAGAGAATCCCTGGTCTCTTGATCCAGATTTAGTAGAGGGGACAAATCTGTGTAATCCCCATTCCACTGATTGAGCATGCAAAGTTGCAGTGGTCTGAGATGTAGGCGGGCAAACAGAACTATGTCCATTGCCGCTACCATTAATCCGATTATCTCCATACACTGAGCCACTGACGGACGAGAAATGGAATAAAGAGCACGACAGGAAGTTAGAAGTTTTGACAACCTGACCTCTGTCAGATAAATCTTCATTTCTACTGAATCTATCAGAGTTCCTAGGAAGGAAACTCTTGTGAGAGAGAACTCTTTCCTTCATTCACCTTCCACCCGTGAGACCTTAGGAATGCCAGAACAATGTCCGTATGGGACCTGGCGATATGAAAAGTTGACGCCTGTATCAGGATGTCGTCTAGGTAAGGGGCTACTGCTATACCCCGCTGTCTTAGAACCGCCAGAAGGGACCCTTGAACCTTCGTAAAGATTCTTGGTGCCGTGGCTAACCCGAAGGGAAGAGCCACAAACTGGTAATGCCTGTCTAGGAAGGCGAACCTGAGAAACTGATGATGATCCCTGTGTATCGGAATATGTAGATAAGCATCCTGTAAATCCACGGTAGTCATATATTGACCCTCCTGGATCATAGGTAGGATGGTTTGAATAGTCTCCATCTTGAAGGATGGGACCCTGAGAAATTTGTTTAGGATCTTGAGATCCAAGATTGGTCTGAAAGTTCCCTCTTTCTTGGGAACTATAAACAGATTTGAATAGAAGCCCTGCCCCTGTTCCTCCTTTGGAACTGGGTGGATCACTCCCATAACTAGTAGGTCTTGAACGCAATGTAAGAATGCCTCTCTCTTTATCTGGTTTGCAGATAATTGTGAGAGATGAAATCTCCCCTTAGGAGATGAAGCTTTGAAATCCAGAAGATATCCCTGGGAAACAATCTCCAGAGCCCAGCGATCCTGGACGTCTCTTGCCCAAGCCTGGGCGAAGAGAGAAAGTCTGCCCCCCACTAGATCCGGTCCCGGATCGGGGGCTATTCCTTCATGCTGTCTTAGAGGCAGCAGCAGGCTTTTTGGCCTGTTTCCCCTTGTTCCAAGCCTGGTTAGGTCTCCAGACTGGCTTGGACTGGGCAAAATTTCCCTCTTGCTTTGTAGAAGAGGAAGATGAAGCTGCGCCACTCTTGAAGTTTCGAAAGGAACGAAAATTAGTCTGTTTGGTCCTTAACTTGTTGGACCTATCCTGGGGAAGGGCGTGGCCTTTTCCTCCAGTAATATCAGAAATGATCTTCTTCAGTCCAGGCCCAAATAGGGTCTGCCCTTTGAAGGTGATCTTGAGAAGTTTAGACTTTGAAGTGACATCAGCCGACCAGGATTTAAGCCATAGCGCCCTACATGCCTGAATGGCAAAACCTGAATTTTTAGCCATTAGCTTAGTTAAATGAAAAACGGTGTCAGAAATAAATGAATTGGCTAACTTAAGAGCTTTAAGCCTGTCAAGGATATCATCCAATGGGGTCTCTACCTGTAAAGCCTCCTCCAGAGACTCGAACCAGAAAGCCGCTGCAGCTGTGACTGGGGCAACGCATGCAAGAGGCTGGAGAATAAAACCTTGTTGTATAAAGATTTTCTTAAGGAAACCCTCTAATTTCTTATCCATAGGATCTAGGAAAGCACAACTGTCCTCGACAGGAAAAGTTGTACGCTTAGCTAGGGTAGAGACTGCTCCCTCCACCTTAGGGACCGTCTGCCACGAGTCCCGTGTAGCGGCATCTATAGGAAACATTTTCTTAAAAGCAGGAGGGGGAGAGAACGGCACACCTGGTCTATCCCATTCCTTAGTAATAATTTCTGAAAACCTCTTAGGGATTGGAAAAACAGTGTAAACAGGCACTGCAAAGTATTTGTCCATTTTACACAATTTCTCTGGGACTACAATGGTGTCACAGTCATCCAGAGTCGCTAAAACCTCCCTGAGCAATACGCGGAGGTGTTCAAGCTTAAATTTAAATGCTGTCATT
Organism: Bombina bombina; assembly: GCF_027579735.1. Lineage (NCBI taxonomy): Eukaryota > Metazoa > Chordata > Amphibia > Anura > Bombinatoridae > Bombina > Bombina bombina. The sequence continues at coordinate 220,606,888 of NC_069503.1, read as the reverse complement.
TCAGAGTCAGACTGAAGTAACGCCTTCCCTGAATCAGAAATGTCACCCACAGATAGAAGCTCTCCTGCTTCGGCTTCTGTACATTGTGAGGGTACATCAGACATAGCTACTAAAGCGTCAGAAAGCTCTGTATTTGTTTTAGCCCCAGAGCTGTCTCGCTTTCCTTGTAACCCTGGCAGTTTGGACAATACCTCTGTGAGGGTATGATTCATAACTACCGCCATGTCTTGTAAGGTAAACGCATTGGACGCGCTAGATGTACTTGGCGTCCCTTGAGCGGGAGTTATAGGTTCTGACACGTGGGGAGAGCTAGATGGCATAACCTCCCTTTTGTCAGTCTCAGAAACCTCAGGTGATAAATCTTTAAAACTTATAGAAAGGTCACTGCATTTGGTAAACATTCTAAGAGGGGGTTCCACAATGGCTTCTAAACATAATGAACAAGGAGTTTCCTCTATGTCAGACATGTTTAACAGACTAGTAATGAGACCAGCAAGCTTGGAAAACACTTTAATAAATGTGAAAAAAGCAATAATAAAAAACGGTACTGTGCCTTTAAGAGAAACAAACTACCACATAAACTGCAAAACAGTGAAAAAAAGTAGTAAACTCTACAAAATTTTTACAGTGTGTATAAGGGACTAAAACAGCATTGCACCCACTTGCAAATGGATGATTAACCCCTCAGACCCAAAAACGAATTAGAAAAACATTAAATCTGTTAACAAACAGTCAAACACAGAGAGATCATTCTCTTATGGTACTAAAGAAACAAGAATGCTTGTAGAAGAGATAGTGTTCATAAAAAATGTAAATCCTATTTTAACTATATCACCTAACTGGATATCAGGCTCTTGCTAGCATCTTGAGTCTAGATTATACTTAGACATCATGTAATCAAACATTTAAGGCCAAAGTAACAAGTTCCTTGCTTATATCATCTTGTAACTCCATGCAGATCTGTAACTTAAAAGTGGCATGGAAACCCAAGATATTTTTTCATGATTCAAATACAGCATACAATTTTACACAACTTTCTAATTTACTTCTATTATCAAATTTATTTCATTCTCTTTGAATCCTTTGCTGAAGGAGCTAGTTTAACATATTGGCAAGCCAATACCAACAGGCAAATAAGTGCCGCCACCAATCAGCAGTAAGCTCCCTGCTCCTTAGCCTACCTAGGTATGCTTTTCAACAAAGGATACCAAAAGAACAAAGCAAATTAGAAAGATGTTTAAAATTGTATGCTCTGTATGAATCAAACGGGAATGTATGAGTTTCATGTCCATTAACTCTGTTCAGTTGCATATGTTGTAGCCATTCTTGGTTTCCCCAAGATATAAATGCTACAAAAAGCAAAAAAGCTGCACTCGGGAGGCACTTAGAAAACGTAAACATTTTAAAATTGATAAGTTTAAAACATGGGCAATGAACACAAACACTACTTACGCGTTTCGTGCCACCAATAGGCACTTAATCATAGGAATCATGCTATGTAGCTTCTTGTGGATTTTGCGGCAATCGCTTAGCCACACCTTGCTTGCACCTCTCGGGGCTGTGTGTAACTACTCCTCAAGTTCCGGCGGCGTTCGGCTTTCTCCTACTCACGCAGAGACCTGCAGCGGCCTGGTTGTTTGTGACAATATAAATGCTACTCTCTACTTTTAATCTCTATATGGGCAAAGCCTTTTTTCGGGCCTTAAAATATCATTGACATTGCCACAGAATGAGCAACCCCCATGCTTTAACTACAGATTATTATTTTTTCGGGTGGTGGGGGAGGTGGCCTTGAGAAAGTCTACTAGCCAAGAAACTACTTTAAATTATTTTTTATTGTTTAAAAAGATAGTCAATACCTTTATAACCTATTCCCTAGTTTTGTATTACTAATATTGTTACATTAATATACTTTTTACATCTGTGATGACCTTGTATCTAAACCTCTGCAGACTGTTCCTTATCTCAGTGTTTTCTACAGATCTGCATTAAAGCCAATTAGTACTCTGTTCCTGAATAACTCCACGGTGTGAGCACATTGTTATTTATATGTGACACACAAAATAGCACTGTCAGGCTGTGAAACGCTAGTAAAATGCACTGAGATAAGAAGCAGCCTACAGGGGCTTAGAAACAGAGATTTAGAGGTTAATAAAGAATATTAACAACAATGCTGGTTATGCAAAACTCAGGAATGGGTAGAAAATGCATTATCGATCATTTTAAAGAAAAAAAAAAAATCAAGTAAACTGTACCTTTAAAATTGTTCTCTCATCAGAAGGTAGAGATGGATTAAGAGAGGGTTAGGAAAGTCATGACAAGTAAACCAAAAAACAGTTAGCACTAATAACACACATATATTACAACCTGAGGGAATCAATCGAACCTTCCTTCTCTAAAAATATGGTCACCCAACTAAGAATGTGCTGCAAACTTTCTACAATGGACAAAGCCTTAGACATTAAGGGGTCGATCCGATAAAAATCGTCGCCCGCAAAAGTCGGCGACGCCAATATTTGCGCGGGTTTGGTATCCTATATACGGCGTAACCTAGAAGTTACGCGCGTATATTTCTGCCGTCGCCCGTAGTTTTTTGGGCCATAGGCAGGTATACCAAACCCGCGCAATTTGGTATCCAATATACAGCGTAAGGACTTACGTGGCGAAAATGGAGAAATCTTACTCCATTTTCACCTCGCCAAAAAAAGCAGCCGTAAGAAGCCTTACGCTGACTATTGGAGCCCCGTAACTCCCTAAACTGGCTGCTAAAATAAACCTAACACCTAACGCATGCGCAATGTCTATCTCCCTGTCAACCGCGATCTTCTAAAATAAACCTAACACATGCGCAATGTCTATCTCCCTGTCAACCGCGATCCCCCGCCGCAATCCCTAATAAAGTATTTAACCCCTAAACCGCCGCCATCTACATAAACTAACCCCCTACTGTGAGCCCCTAAAACCGCCACCATCTAACTGATCTATCCCCTAATGTGAACCCCTAAAACCTCCACCATCTAACTGATCTATCCCCTAATGTGAACCCCTTACACCGCCGCCATCTATATTAAAATTATTAACCCCTAATTTAATCTACCTACCCCGCCGCCAGCTATATTATCTATATTAACCCTAAGTATATTATAGTTAATATAGTTATTACATTATATATATTAACTATATTAACCCTAATTATATTAGGGTTAATATAGTTAATATAGTTACTATAGTATTTATATTAACTATATTAACTCTATCTAACCCTAACACCCCTAACTAAATTCTTATTAAATAAATCTAATTCATATTATAAACTAAAATATTCCTATTTAAATCTAAATACTTACCTATAAAATAAACCCTAAGATAGCTACAATATAATTAATAATTACATTATAGCTATGTTAGGGTTTATATTTATTTTACAGGGAAATTGTTAATTTTTTTTAACTAGGTATAATAGCTATTAAATAGTTAATAACTATTTAATAGCTACCTAGTTAAAATAATTACCCAATTACCTGTAAAATAAATCCTAACCTAAGTTACAAATACACCTACACTATCAATAAATTAAATAAACTACAAATATCTATCTAAAAATACAATTAAATAAACTAAACTAAATTAAAAAAAAAAACCCCACTAAATTACAAAAAATAAAAAAAAGATTACAAGATTTTTAAGCTAATTACACCTATTCTAAGCCCCCTAATAAAATAATAAAGCCCCCCAAAACAAAAAAATTCCCTACCCTATTCTAAATTAAAAAAAAGTTCAAAGCTCTTTTACCTTACCAGCCCTTAAAAGGGCCTTTTGTGGGGGCATGCCCCAAAGAAAACTGCTCTTTTGCCTGCAAAAAAAAACACAATACCACCCCCCAACATTACAACCCACCACCCACATACCCCTAATCTAACCCAAACCCCCCTTAAATAAACCTAACACTACCCCCCTGAAGATCTCCCTACCTTGTATTCACCAAGCTGTGCCGAACTCCTCATCCGATCCAGGCGATGTGTTCCAGCAAGTGGCAGTGAAGTCTTCTTCCATCCGGGCGATGTCTTGAAGCAAGCGGCAGAGAGTCTTCTTCCATCGGCGATGTCTTCAAGCAAATCGGCATCTTCAATCTTCTTTCTTCGCTCCTCCACCGCGGAGCATCCTTCCGGCACGACGACTTCCCGACGAATGAGGTTCCTTTAAATGACGTCATCCAAGATGGCGTCCGCCGAATTCCGATTGGCTGATAGGATTCTATCAGCCAATCGGAATTAAGGTAGAAAAATCTGATTGGCTGATTGAATCAGCCAATCAGATTCAAGTTCAATAAACTTGAATCTGATTGGCTGAACCAATCAGCCAATCAGATTTTTCTACCTTAATTCCGATTGGCTGATAGAATCCTATCAGCCAATCGGAATTCGGCGGACGCCATCTTGGATGACGCCATTTAAAGGAACCTCATTCGTCGGGAAGTCGTCGTGCCGGAAGGATGCTCCGCGGTGGAGGAGCGAAGAAAGAAGATTGAAGATGCCGATTTGCTTGAAGACATCGCCGATGGAAGAAGACTCTCTGCCGCTTGCTTCAAGACATCGCCCGGATGGAAGAAGACACATCGCCTGGATCGGATGAGGAGTTCGGCCCGGCTGGGTGAATACAATGTAGGGAGATCTTCAGGGGGGTAGTGTTAGGTTTATTTAAGGGGGGTTTGGGTTAGATTAGGGGTATGTGGGTGGTGGGTTGTAATGTTGGGGGGTGGTATTGTGTTTTTTTTTGCAGGCAAAAGAGCAGTTTTCTTTGGGGCATGCCCCCACAAAAGGCCCTTTTAAGGGCTGGTAAGGTAAAAGAGCTTTGAACTTTTTTTAATTTAGAATAGGGTAGGGAATTTTTTTATTTTGGGGGGGCTTTATTATTTTATTAGGGGGCTTAGAATAGGTGTAATTAGCTTAAAAATCTTCTAATCTTTTTTTTATTTTTTGTAATTTAGTTTATTTAATTGTATTTTTAGATAGATATTTGTAGTTTATTTAATTTATTGATAGTGTAGGTGTATTTGTAACTTAGGTTAGGATTTATTTTACAGGTAATTGGGTAATTATTTTAACTAGGTAGCTATTAAATAGTTCATAACTATTTAATAGCTATTATACCTAGTTAAAATAATTAACAATTTACCTGTAAAATAAATATAAACCCTAACATAGCTATAATGTAATTATTAATTATATTGTAGCTATCTAGGATTTATTTTATAGGTAAGTATTTATATTTAAATAGGAATATTTTAATTAATAATATTAATATTAGATTTATTTTAATAAGAGTTTAGTTAGGGATGTTAGAGTTAGATAGGGTTATTATACTTTATATATATAAAATATAATAACAATATTAACTATATTAACCCTAATATAATTAGGGTTAATATAGTTAATATATATAATATAATAACTATATTAACCCTAATATAATTAGGGTTAATATAGTTAATATAGCTGGCGGCGGTGTAGGGGGATTAGATTAGGAGTTAATACATTTATTATAGGTGGCCGCGGTGTAGGGGGATGTAGATTGTAGGCAAAAGAGCAGTTTACTTTGTGACAAAGCCCCGCCAAAAGCCCTTTTAAGGGCTTGCAAAAGAGCTGTTACTTTGGGGCAATGCCACGCAAAAAGCCCTTTTCAGGGCTATTTGTAGGGTTAGACTTAGGTTTAGTGGTAGGGATAGTTTAGTATTTTAGGGGTTAAATAATTTAATATAGATGGCGGCGGGGTAGGGGGATTAGATTAGGGGTTAATAATTTTAAAATAGATAGCGGCGGGGTAGGGGCTCACTTTAGGGGGTAGGTAAGGTAGATGGCGGCGGTGTTAGGGGCTCACTTTAGGGGGTTATAGATTTAATATAGCTGGCGGCGGTTTAGGGGTTAATAACTTTATTAGGTAGCGGCGGGCTCCGGGAGCGGCGGTTTAGGGATTAATACATATTTTATTGTTAGGCTAGTGAGGGGGATAGCGGATAGAGGGTTAGACATGTCGGGCTATGTTAGGGAGGCGTGTTAGACAGTGCGGGTGATTTAGACTTTAGTCAGGTTTTGTAGGCGCCGGCAGTTTCTAACGTGCCGCAAGTCACTGGCGACGCCAGAAATTTGTACTTGCGCAGATTTCTGGACATCGCTGGTTTGTCAGACTTACGGCACGTTAGCATCTGACGGCGACATATATGGGATAGCTCGAGTTGCGAGCTGAAACTGCGGGCGACGCGGGTTCCCTCGCTTGCGCCGCAAACTACGATCTATATCGGATCGACCCCTTGATATTTAATCATACTAATGGTGAACGCACCTCAAGACAATTAGTACCCCACAAATTTTTGAGCCGGTGCAAAAATAAATCTCAGGTGTTCCTGGTGTCAGGTGTCCCATTTAAACTTTAATAGATTCTGCATCCAATAATGATTTTGCATGCATATCAATGCATCTGTAAAGGTACACACACCATTATGCAAATCCAAAACAAAGCAAAAGAGAAATAGGATGGGAAACAAAAAAAAGTTCTGATAATAATTAGATCCAGAATAAATAGCTCAAACTTGAAATCTCTTATAATTTTCTTTGACAAGACCATGTAAGCAAAATTAGGTATAATCACAAAAAGGAGAGTTACTGCCTAGCTGCTTGCTCAGAGGAATGAAAGGCCAGTGTTGGTGAGGCTATATTAATGTTCATCAATCCGATATTATAAACTAGACAGCATCTCACAAACTAACTTGGACCCTTTGGTTTTTAAAAAGACATGGCCAACAAAAATGTACCAGGTTATGTTATTAAAAATACAACCAATTTGATATACAGTGTATAAAAGTCCAGAGAGGGAACATAAAGATAGCGCTCCAAGCCCAAAATTTTTTTTGTTAAAAGTTCAGTTTTATTCCAATATAGTTAAAAACATCCAAAAATGTATAAAAAGTGGTCAGCACAATAGTGCAAAATACAAGTAAGAGAACAGGTGCAAAAAACAGCAAACATGATAAAGTGCGTGGAGCACGAAATGTTTGCTGTTTTTTGCACCTGTTCTCTTACTTGTATTTTGCACTATTGTGCTGACCACTTTTTATACATTTTTGGATGTTTTTAACTATATTGGAATAAAGCTGAACTTTTAACAAAAAATTTTTTTATGCTTGGAGCGCTATCTTTATGTTCCCTCTCTGGACTTTTATTCATTGTGGGTGTGTATGCAGACGCCCAGGGAACAATGGTTGTCGATTGAAACCTACTATAGTAGTTATTGTTTTCTCATTTTGAAGACTAACTCTACACCCTCTCTCCATATTGTGCCTATTTCACATTTCTCTAGAGCTATTTATTTACCCCAGGGGCGCTCCGTTGAGCAGGTTCGTTTTTCATTCTCAATTTGATATATATGTAGTGTGTGTGTGTATGTAAATACATATATACATACATACAAACATACATATATACATAATACACACACACAACAAAGATCCAGATGCTAACCTATGTAAGGGTAAGAGTGTACATATTCAGCACAGATGGCAGAACGTGGCTAATTTTCTAAAGATCCTATAGTTTGAAATAAATCCCAATTTCCACCTCCACCCATTTTGTACAGACTTCTGAAAGAATTTATTTAGAAACCGACAGAATGTTATGTAGAGCTAAACTCTGAAAGTTCAGCTAAGTTACCCTACATACAACTGAATTACTTGTTTTTCAACTTTAACATACATTTTATAGCTAACCCAAGTGTTATTGAGATATCTAGATTTGCCAGTGTGTGTTCATATTGAACTAACCAATACAAACAGTTAATACACACTTTTAGTAACCAGAGAAGGGTATTTGTAATGACGTATGTAAAGCAACAACATGTTAGCAGGCCATGATTTAAATACTTATTGCCATGGTTCCCTGGCTTCAAGGATTTGTCAAGCCTGTTATGATGGTGATGGCACCACCTATGGTACTATGTGGTTGTTTCTGCTACTGACCTGGCCTCCAGTTCTCAGGTATCACCATGGCTCAGTGACTAACATACCCGGCACAGAACAGTCCCTATTCTAAAAATGCTGAGAAAATACATTGCAGGCGAATTTGCTTTTAGTCTACAGTTAAACGTTTATGCTATGGAACATTAAACAACTCTTGTTTTTGTGGAAAACGCTCCCTAGAAAAGGTAAAAAATCAAATTCTGTAATTTAGGTTTTCTTCATAACAGCTGGTTTAAAGGGACAGTATAAATAATATAAAAATGGTATAAGTATAGATACAATTTTGTAATATATTTTTATTATTTGTGTTGACCTTTTTCATGTAATTTAGCTCTAAAAAATTTGGCTTCTTATTCGCAGAATAATACTTCTTGAGGCTAGCTCTGCTGCATAGTGACTTTTCATTCTAGCTCTGCTGCATATGTGCCCCTTTTTGGCTTTAACATGTAGCTGCAAAACAATGCACATTTTACCAACATTATGAATGGTGCTAACAAGGGCTATACGAGCAATTACAGACAGTGACAAAACCACACTATTTATGCACATCTTAGCAATAATTTTAAATACTACAGCATTAGCTATAGAATAACTATTTAAACAAGAGGCAACAACAGTAATCAACATCCCAGTGGCACAGGAGACAGAGCTCAACCCATTTAAAATGGGTGTTTCTGCAGCTGCATTGAATACAATTAACTCTTAGCTGCTTGCCACAGTACTGTTCCCTTTAAGTCAATGGCCAGGCTTATTGTGCTAGCCAAGAGATTAACAAAGGTTATAGTATCACTGCTGCTCACAGCATTTTCTATCCGCAGTGACTGGTAACAGATGTATCTTGTAGAACATATGATTGTAGCCACATTAATATTCTATAGATCTAAATGGTAATGAATCAATATTTAGTATTAGTGCTGGCGATTGTCAATATGCTTATTAAAAAGGTAGGAAGTTATTAATTTACATCCTAACCTAACTTCAGACTTTTACAAATGATGTCACAACAAGGACGTATCTATCTTGATGCTTATTTAAATGCTATATTAACATTGGTTGTGAACTTGATGTTTAATACTAATCAGCTTGGACCTACAGTACAAACTATTTCAAATATTATCAAAGTCACCTTATGCTGCCCTATCCTACCTACAGCTGCGTTCCACGTACTTTCAATTATTAAAATATTCATCAAGTTTCTACAGACGCATTTTACAAAGACGGATTTGGGAAGAGACTAACCACCCAGTGACCCTGCATATTAATAACATTCCTTGCATTAATACTCTCTTATTACACACTTTGTTTTCATAATATTTTCATGAGGGATTAGGGAGATAATGTCAGGCCGGACAACTCACATTTCCCTCTGTGATTCGGAACAGCTGCCATTCTTGTTTGCATAACCCTTTTTGTCCATATTCAAGGCTTTAATTCTCTGCCTTTTAAACAAGAGATTGCACAGAAACTTGTAGCTTTGCCTTATTTGTGCTCCCTTATCCATTAGCAGCAGGAAATTAAATTTATCAGTTAGTTTACAGTTATGTAGATTTAAGTGCTGCAGTCTAGTACACTTGGTCAGCCACAGTGATAACTAAATTTAGACTTAAAGGGCCATAATACCCAAATGTTTAAACACTTGAAAGTGATGCAGCATAGCTGTAAAAAGCTGACTAGAAAATATCTCCTGAACATCTCTATGTAAAAAAGAAAGATATTTTACCTCAAAAGTTCCTCAGTAGCCACATCACAATGTAAAGGATTTCTAAGCAGCATTTTAGTGTGTCTGTCCTGGGACAGCTGAAAGGATGAGCCTCATGAACTCTCCTATTATTTCACCAATCAGGTAAAGAAAGCTTACAATGAAATCTCATGAGAGTTAAGTCAAATCTCATGAGGTCACAGTAAGAGTTCATGACCTCAGCACTGCTGATTGGCTGCTGTTCATTTCTTCATTTTTTTATTTTTTTTTACCTGCAGCTGGGAACAGCTGAGTATAACTTTTTACACAGAACTTACTCTGGTGAGCTGAGGAAATTGTGAGGTAAAATATCTTCCTTTTTTACATAAAGATGCTCAGGTGATATTTTCCTGTCAGCTTTTTACAGTTATACTGCATCAGTTTCAAGTGATTTAGCATATGAGTATTATGTCCCTTTAACCACTGTGTGTTCAGAAATTCATAAACCTGAATTAAAGGCTGATCCATGGAACGAACCTTAAAAAGACAGAATACTAATAATAAAACACTGTAAAGTGTTTATTATTTTTCAAATACATGCAGTTAAAGGGATACGATGATCAAAATTAAACTTGCATGATTCAGATAGAGCGTGTAATTTTATGACCCTTTTAAAAACACTTCTATTTTCATATGTGCTTTGTTATCTTAGTATGCCTTGTTAAAAAATAATACGCACATATCCTACACTAGTCTGAGCTTGTTGCTGATTTGTGCCTACACAGATTTGTCTCTTTTGATTGGCTAACTAGATGTGTTCAGCTAGCTGCCAGTAGCGCGATGCTGCTCCTTCAGCAAAGGATAACAAGAGAATAAAGCAAATTTAATAATAGCAGTAAATTGGAAAGTTGTTGAAAATTGTATGTTCTATCGAAATCGGGAAATAAAATATTGGGGTTTTCTTTCCCTTTAACTGTGTGCTTAAAGGGACATACAATTCACCATGTAAAAAGTCGCGTAGGTATAATAAAGGTTAGCGTAGTGTTTTTAAGATTTTTCTATAGGGTAAAGGAATTTATGTTATTAAAAGATAGCCCTTACCACACTATATATATAAAATAAATGAAAAAAATGCACTGTTTGGATTTAAAAGTTTCAACAAGCTTTACTGTGTGACGTTTCAAGGTTTTCACCCCTTCCTCAGACCTGGGTGAAAACCTTGAAACGTCACACAAAGCTTGTTGAAACTTTTAAATCCAGAAAGTGCATTTTTTAAATTTATTTATACTATCCCTGATGCACCGTGGTGTGAATATCGCTGAGTTTGCATGAGTTTGTGACAGTGCTGCAATCTTCAATTTGGATATATATATCTATATATATCTTTCTCTATATCTCTCTCTCTACATATCTATATCTATCCATATATCGCCAAATGGAAGTTACACCAATCACTACTTTGGAAAAGAAGGTGTGCCCTATTGCTGCCTTCACTCTGCCCTTATTGTAGCCTGTGAAAGGTTTGAAAAGGAGGGAGAGAGCATTATTTGCTAAACATACAAAAAAAAAAACAAAAAAAAAAAACAAAAAAAACGCTGGTGAGCAGCTGTAGGTAAATGAGGGTAAATGTATTGCTTTACCCTATGGAGACATCTTAAAGTGAAGGTAAACTTTGATGAATGAAAGTCCGGTTTTTATTAAAAACAGGGGCACTTTCATTCATCAAAGTTTAGAAAACAGCCATTTTGTTTAAAAACTTACCTATGTTCTTTTCACAGCCAGAGCAGGTTACCCCACCCGGAGATCCTCTCTTCACACGTCAGAAATGACTAATCCGGCATCCTCCAATCACAGCTTTCCCCCCCAGGGGAGTCATTGCCTGAGGCCATGCCGTGATTGGAGGAAGCCGGATTAGACATTGCTGACCTGTGAAGGGAGGATCCCCGGGTGAGGGAAACTGCTCTGGCTGTGAAAAGAACAAAGGTAAGTTTTTAAACAAAATGGCTGCTTTCTGAACTTTGATGAATGAAAGTGCCCCTGTTTTTAATAGTATTTTTAACAACCGGGCTTTCATTCATCAAAGTTTACCTTCACTTTAAATACACAACACGTCTATATTATATAAACTGATATTTTACATGACACGTTGTGTATACCTTCAACCCTTCACAAAGGTAAAAAAAAAAAAAAAGGTATCTTAGGTTTCCCATCTACAGTTACCTGAACCAGTTTGAAGCAATTCAGCAACCTCAATATTAAAAGGATATTATCATAAGTGAAAAAGTATATACTAAGAACTCAATTATAATCCTTGAGTGAAAGGATTAAGAATTAGGTAAACCATCTGATCCTGCTGGTCAAAATAAGGATCAACTACAGAAACAATTTTGTCAAAGACATTACTTCATTCTTTTTACTAAGGTTTTGGGTAAAAAACAAAACAAAAAAAAAACCGTATTGAGAGTTTCATTTTAACAAAAGTGCAGCTAAGCACACGCATTAACCCCAGAACTAAGCAGCGTATTTCAACCCTTTGTCATCATCATTTTTATATCCTACACTGTCTCCTAAGAGAGAACTGTAGTCGCTGGATTACATAGAAAAGCCTTTTCACATCCTATTCTGCGGCTTGTAAAGAAATAAACAACTTCTCAAAAGACACAGATTCCAGGAAGATGAACAAAACAAGACACAGGAGTGCACACACTGTACTGTTGTTGGCAGCAAGAATAGAGCAGCAATATGCACAGCTCATCTAAAGCATTATGCCTTTCCCACGCTTCAATATTTCAGATAACCTTTCATTTTTAATGGGGTAAGTTCACATTCAGCTGCACAATGCAACATGAAATGATATATTATGAAGTCTGGTGATTTGTTATCTAATAATGGAAAATAAATAGAGAGGCTGCGGTTTTGGAAAAAGCTTCATCATTAAACTATTATCTATAATGCAAAGAAACTTATTTCATATATCAGCTATTCACAAGAGAACACAGAAGCATTACCCGTAGCATAAAGGGAGTTTTCTATGTAAAAATATATAAAGAGAATGAGATGAGTGACGGGACAATAGCGACACTCATTCGAGCTTAGCCTTGCTCCGAACAAGCCCAGGAGGAACTCCAGCAGCTGGAACCTTGTTTAATGATTCACACCGGTTAGGCTAATTATCACGCCAACCTTAGGAGGTGCTTCTACAGAAAGGCTTATTTTGATTATTGATGCACATAATTACAGAGTTTGCAAATCAATGTATAATTCCCCAATTACACTAGGAAGGTTTGAGACTTCAGATGCCTAACATTGTTAAATGCTCAAACTGACTAGAGACCTTAGGATTGCAGAAATATTTCAAATCCATGCAGACCTGGAAATGTATTAATAAACTCAGCACTGAGACCCTTGTGCTAGAGGAGTTTTTAGTTGTTTGGCACTCTTTTTCCTGTTAAGGGGATAGTCAATTAAGTAGAATTGCATAATAAAAAGACGATATAACATTTTAAATAAGCAGTAATTTTTTCCCCCTGACAAATGTATTTTTTTTATTATTTTCCGGCCCTGTGTCACGTGACATACATCAGCCAATCACAGACTAGTATACGTATACCCTGTGAGCTTGTGCACATGCTCAGTAAGATCTTGTTCCCCAGAAAGTTTGAATATAAAAAAGACTGTGCAAAATGTGATAATGGAAGTAAATTGAAGAAAGTCTTAAAACTGCGTGCTCTATCTGAATCATAAAAGTTTATTTTGACCTGAGTGTCCCTTTAAGTACCCACACAAGTCACACATGTTGCCAGGTGTCCAGTATTCAACCGGATACTCCATTATTTTAGCAGGCTGTCCAGTAAATTTTCACTTAAATGTCCAGTTTTTTTAATGTCTCTAAGTATTAGAAAAAAAAAACACATTAAAAATAAATAGCAGAAAGACAT